>NW_019268530.1:3919345-3924454 GCF_002738365.1 Cucurbita moschata
TTTTTTTTTTTTTTTTTTTTTTTTTTTGGGGGGGGGGGTGGAACTTTAAGAAACACAATCTCAATGGCAAATGACAACTTGATACATTCGCCATTTTCAGCTTAATCAGTACAGCATAACATGATGCTTCACAGGGGGGAAAAATAAAATAGAAATCGAGGAACAAAGTAAAGGCATTAAGTTTTCAGGAAATATGATCTAATTATTAATCTGATGGATGAAAATGTGAATATGCTAAAAAAACCAAAGGACATCATGCATATGTTACAACTTGAGATTCCTCCTTTTTTTTTTTTCTATTTATTTATTTATTTATATTTGGAAAGAAAAAATTTCATTGGCAATACAAAATTACGAGGAGAAAAGAAAAAATACCAGTCCAAGGAGATCATAGAAGGGATTATCAACTAGCACAAAGCATATTGAACTAATAAACTCTAATTACAAATAGAAGGCTAAGCAAATCTTTCAATTCAACAAAGGTGTTATATGGGAATCAGCTAAGTGAAGTTTTGGACCTATTATTACAAATATAAGGCTAAGCACTTCAACTTTCAGTTCAAAGGTGTTGAATTATTTACTTCTCCAGAAAAAGTAGCTAAAGATATATAAAGGTGTTTTAGAGGGCAATCGGCTCAGTGAAGTTTTGGATCAAACTCAAGTATCCAAAGTACCAACTTTATTTAACTTAAATAATTCTAGTTAACCTCCAGACTTATTCCAACTTCCCCTTGTAATCATTGGACCAATTTGTTCAAGATGTTTGAGTTGTTTATTTTAGAAAAAAAAGTAGAAAAATAAATAAAAGATAAATACTTTCGGAAACCTATTTGTCCTATTTTAAATGTAAAAGTAGAAATATCATTTCAGTAATTTATGCTATTTGCAAAGTTCCAGTTCAAATTTTTAATTCAATTGTTTTGAAATTTAGCAAAGAGAAAAAGGTCCAAAGAATGCCCCAAGTGAAATGAAATACAGACACACAGAATTTACCCTTTAATAAGATGTATCTTTTTATTTATGAATCCATATTGATCCAATTTTACACCAACTGATTTGAAAGAACCATAATTCAACCCCGATAAAACAAGTTCAGTTTAAGGTTGGGTTGGGCCGTTTGGCTTTTTAAGTGGTCAAGGTTTCTAAACAGCTCTAGAATTCAAATGTTCAGTGTAGGATCCACTGTGTAACTTCTTTATGACCCTCAATGAGAAAACATTTCTGTAACTCTATTATTCGTAACCCAAGAAAAAGTTTCAGAGCTTTTCATATTGTCCAAAATCCATTCGAAGAAAAGTAGACCATTTAGGTCCTTGACAATGGCGTTGGCTACGCTAACAAAAACAAAAAAAAAAATCACCCAAGAATACCATGCATATGTAAGTGCTCATGTTATCACAAATGACTTATTAAAATATCAAGAAAAGGCGTAGAAAGACCTGAAAGCATATGAAAAACCAGTTTCTGCATTTCAGGTTGTCATTGCTTCTTTTATATCTTAAGAAACAAGAGCTTACAAAAAAAAAAAAAACAAAGATATTGAAATCAATGACCTCTAACACTACTGCAATGAGCTTGAGATTTAGCAAAATTTTGTGCCTCAATATGGGTCATATTAAAATCACAACAAAATCTTGCCGAATCAAGTAATAACCTCATCTAAAATAGTAACAACAAAGGTGGGGGGAAACATGCCTGATGGCGACAGATTACCACTAATCCTGTTTCTCACATTTCAAAAGCACTACCGATAATCAGGTAGAGATCTTTATTAAAAAGAAAACTTTTTAAAAAAACACAAGAATAAGAGGCCCCTTGCTTGAAAAAAGAAAAATAAAGTAGTTTTATATATGAAGAATTCAACAGTTATTAGACTTACCTGAACTTTTTCCGGAAGAAAACGGTCTCCAAAAGAACAGTACAGGGGATGATTGCCAGTTTCGTCATCTGGAATAGCAATCAATATACTCCTTATTCAAAGAGCCGGGAGATAAAAATAAATCAAAACTTGGTTTCATAATTAAAAATAATTCTTGAGAAAATACAATCACTAATGTAATATAAGTAGGAACATGCTCAAAGACATTTATGCACAAACATTTTAGAATTCATACTTGACATTGCATCTTAGAAAAAGAGGAGACCTTATAAAACCATATGAAGGATAACACGTTCTGTCCACAGATGTGATTTTACCTGATAGAAGCCAACAGAGTTGAAACCCAAGCTAAGATTTAGAAGCCCAATTGAGATTCCATTTAGTATTCCAAATCCCATAACAGCTCTTGCATCAAAAGGCTTATGTTCAAACAGTTTCATCAATAGTGCCACATGAAGAGAACAAAATGTAACAAGCAGATGCCAGCTTGTCAATGTAGTGGCTGCGGATCGACCAAGTTCCGTTAATGTATCAGTTCACAAAAAAAGACAGATCCAAGTGACAACAGGTAACTTCCGCTCATAGTTTAGCACAAATAGATAGACAAAAAGGGAGGGTCACTCTTCTCGTGAAAAAATTAACAGAACTATATATTGATCTAGTTTCAGAAGGTTACTATTTTTCTGTAGGCATGTGATAAGTTGATAATGTGAGTGCTAAATCATTTTGTACTGAAATTAAATAATGTTATGATCAGACAAAACACAAAAGAGAGTTGCTCATAGGCAGGAAAATCTACAGTACGTTTTTTTTATTATCAAGATAAGAATATGGACAAATTTAGTCTTCTCAACTCGTTCTTTAACATCCCTCCTCACATGTAGTTTCTTATATTAATCTTAATTCACGAGATCTTACAAATCAATTATTAATATGAAATGGAGAGAAAATGATATTATAAGAATTTAAAACAAGACCTCCTAACATCATATCACGTTAAATTATTAATAGAGCTAGAAGCTTAGGTCAGATAAGGCTATTGACCTTTTCAATGATCTTTTAACACAAGATGAAGTAATACATAAATTTACATAGAATGAAAGTTCGTTAAAGAGTAGCAATGCACTTCTGTGACAGGAAAATTGGAAGCACAAATAATATTTCTCTGTTCGGCTTGAAGTGTTCAATCAAGAATACATCTAAGTCCACCAAATCCAAGCTCCGGTGGAAAATCTTGCGCTCAATTAAAATTTAATGCAAGATATTGGAGCCTATAATCCATATAGATCTCCAATTCTTAGAAAAGTAAATGATCGTGCCTCAGTTGGGAGGAGACTAAAATACGTCAATATCGCACATGGAATCTATTCAAAATAACGCAATTGAAAGACGTGAAATCAAGGTTTTGGATATTTAACAACTCACCGAACGTGAACCCGAGTGTGCTAATAAGTGCCTTGTTGCATATGACAATCGAGACGGAAGAAACCACCGACAAACTTAATGCGCCGATAGTCCCGAGCTGGAACTTCTGGCCGTCGCTCATTTTCAGGCTCCTCGATATCTCGTCCTGCCTCGATCTAGATTCTGCAATTCCACTCACCACCGTCAAAAAAGAAAAAAGAAAAAAAAGCGCACATAAACTCCGAACATACGACGAAATATGGCGGTGATAGCTGAACAAATAGAAATTCATCAAGAATAACCAAATTCAAGCGTAATTGATTCATTAAACACGAAAGCATGAAGCATCAGAATTGGAAAATAAACAGAAAGAAACACATACACAAAAATGATAAGAAAACGTAATTAAACAATACAGTGAATAAGATCTACAGAAAAATTGGCGGTGAAAAGCACAGATCTACTAGGCGGACAGAAAAGTGAGGAAAAAGAAACAGACATACCGCGGACCGAGAGATGGAAGGATTGAGAAGCGTAGGGCGTAGACGTATGCGGTGCGGTAGGAGAAGAATCTCTGTAACATAGAAAATGCAGAGAAGATTGATTGGAGCAGTGTGCGTGAGCTTTAATGGCGAACGAAGAAAGCTTTAACAGTTATGACAACGGAGAAGAAATAGAACGAAGAAGAGACGAAAAAACGTATGAGAATCATAATAACAAAACCATAGAATTTAATTAATTATTATTATTATTATTTTAATTTTTAATTAGTCGCTATTCTTTGATCGTATTGTACAACGGAGACGGAGAGGATGTCCACCAAATGAATTTGGAATAATATATATTTTTTTTTAAATAATTAAAATAAATAAATAAATATTTAAAAATTAAAATGTAATAATAAGACGGTCGAGGTAACAGAGAGGCGTTTCCCACGACTTTATCATATTTATGTCGTCATCCGAGTAATCTTTTTTTCTTATTATTTTAATAATTCCATTTTCTTCTATGGTTTTCTTTAATTAATTAAAGTATTATTAATTTGATTAAATATTTTTAGATTTAAATTCCCACTCATATATTTATTAAATTAAAAGTATTTATTTAATTATAATTCTACTATTTAGGCTTATGCTTCAAATTTTCATGAGATTGAAAACGTTGTGCTAGTCAAGCGCCGTTGGTTGACCTTTTAAGAGACATGTTGTAATGTTTACGGTCGATAATCAATTTGATGTTCAATCCTTTTAGAGATGGAGATCAAACATGTTAAAATCTTGTAATGCCCCAGATCCACCACTAGTAGATATTGTCCTCTTTGCGCTTTCCCTCCAGACCAGACACGTTAAAATCTTGTAACGCCCCTGATCCACCACTAGCCGATATTATCATTGTTAAGGATATTTAGTAATAAATTATAGTTTACCATATATATTATATTTGATATTTTATTATAAGGCAAATATCTAACATTTGCGTTATTACTATAGTATCTTTCCATTTATTGTTATTTCCATTTATTACTATTTCCATATCCTTGTAATTTATTTGATTATAAATAAGATAACTTTCACACCATTTAGGTGTGATGGATTCAGCAAACATTCACAATCATCTTTGCGCTTTTCCTTTTAGGCTTTCCCTCAAGACTCGACACGTTAAAAGCCGTCTGCTAGAGGAAGGTTTTCACACCCTTATATGGTGTTTTGTTCTCCTCCCAACCAATGTGAGACTCACAATCCATCCCCCTTTGGGCCCAATGTCCTTACTGGCACACCACCTCGAGTCTACCCCCCCCCCCCCGAGAATAGCGAGAAGGCGGGCAC
>NW_019268530.1:3924464-3939025 GCF_002738365.1 Cucurbita moschata
AGCGTAGGGCGTAGACGTATGCGGTGCGGTAGGAGAAGAATCTCTGTAACATAGAAAATGCAGAGAAGATTGATTGGAGCAGTGTGCGTGAGCTTTAATGGCGAACGAAGAAAGCTTTAACAGTTATGACAACGGAGAAGAAATAGAACGAAGAAGAGACGAAAAAACGTATGAGAATCATAATAACAAAACCATAGAATTTAATTAATTATTATTATTATTATTTTAATTTTTAATTAGTCGCTATTCTTTGATCGTATTGTACAACGGAGACGGAGAGGATGTCCACCAAATGAATTTGGAATAATATATATTTTTTTTTAAATAATTAAAATAAATAAATAAATATTTAAAAATTAAAATGTAATAATAAGACGGTCGAGGTAACAGAGAGGCGTTTCCCACGACTTTATCATATTTATGTCGTCATCCGAGTAATCTTTTTTTCTTATTATTTTAATAATTCCATTTTCTTCTATGGTTTTCTTTAATTAATTAAAGTATTATTAATTTGATTAAATATTTTTAGATTTAAATTCCCACTCATATATTTATTAAATTAAAAGTATTTATTTAATTATAATTCTACTATTTAGGCTTATGCTTCAAATTTTCATGAGATTGAAAACGTTGTGCTAGTCAAGCGCCGTTGGTTGACCTTTTAAGAGACATGTTGTAATGTTTACGGTCGATAATCAATTTGATGTTCAATCCTTTTAGAGATGGAGATCAAACATGTTAAAATCTTGTAATGCCCCAGATCCACCACTAGTAGATATTGTCCTCTTTGCGCTTTCCCTCCAGACCAGACACGTTAAAATCTTGTAACGCCCCTGATCCACCACTAGCCGATATTATCATTGTTAAGGATATTTAGTAATAAATTATAGTTTACCATATATATTATATTTGATATTTTATTATAAGGCAAATATCTAACATTTGCGTTATTACTATAGTATCTTTCCATTTATTGTTATTTCCATTTATTACTATTTCCATATCCTTGTAATTTATTTGATTATAAATAAGATAACTTTCACACCATTTAGGTGTGATGGATTCAGCAAACATTCACAATCATCTTTGCGCTTTTCCTTTTAGGCTTTCCCTCAAGACTCGACACGTTAAAAGCCGTCTGCTAGAGGAAGGTTTTCACACCCTTATATGGTGTTTTGTTCTCCTCCCAACCAATGTGAGACTCACAATCCATCCCCCTTTGGGCCCAATGTCCTTACTGGCACACCACCTCGAGTCTACCCCCCCCCCCCGGAGAATAGCGAGAAGGCGGGCACATCGTCCAGTATCTAGCTCTGATACCATTTGTGACGCCCCAAATCCACCGTTAGCGGTTATTGTCCCCTTTGGACTTTCCCTCAAGACTTTAAAATATGTCTGCTAGTGGAAGGTTTTCACACCCTTATAAATATTTACCAGAACTATATTTATGAAAATTAAAATTTTAAACAAAAAAAAAAAAGAAATTTACCGAGACCAAATAGTCATAAAACTTAATTATTTCGTGACTTGTTTTGAATGCAATTGATATTCAATCTTTTTTTTTTAAATTATTTTTAACTAATTTGTCACTCATGCGGTATAAAACATTTTCTCTCGAAACGTGACTTGATATTCGATCAGCCTTGTTCAACTGTGCCCATGAACCCGTAAGCCCTCGAGGCAGGGCGAAAAGAAAGAAATGCTCTGGCTTTCTTTGGTCTTGAACTTGCTCCCCGCTCCAGAATGAATGTTTGTGTTAGAATTATGGGTGGAGTATGATTTTTATAGAACTGACTTGTTCACTAAGTTAGAATAGCACAATTATTGACCCAACAAATTTGTGGTAAAATTTACATTAAAAATGTACAATTAAACAATAAATTAATTTTAAATAAATAATAATAAGTTTTTTTTAATCCTTTTAAGCATGAAATGAATAACTAAAATCAATGTTGGCTCTTTACGAACGAGATCATACTTCAGCTGGAGAGTCGGTATCATTCTTATTTTGACCCCTTAATTACTAAATATCTACTGAGGGTTATTAATATACCTCTGTGTTCGAGGAGAAATTTCATCTCCAATACCACGGCTCTCTTTGCTATAACCGTAATGAGTAAGGCTGTCGAATTGATATATCTCTATGCCAAAATAGATCCAGGTCGTTTCGTTTCTGTCTTTATCATGAAATTATGGATGACCCTAAAATAAACATCTTCATAGAGGTCTAAGATCATCTAAGCTATCGGTTTTTGGGAGTTGTCCAAAACTGCGGCACGCTCGAGCATTTGTGCAACATAGTCCATCGAGCTATCCCCACGCTTGAAGGCACCAAATCGTGTAAATTTATCTTCTAGGATCTCAGTCTTAAATATCAATCCTTGGACGAGGTATCTTGTCTAAGCGGCCAGCTACCATATCAATCTCGTTGACTTTGTTGGCAATCTCATCCGAGAAATATTCTAAATTTTGAATACGGCCAAAGATTTCTTACCAATAAAACATATTTTCTTCGAACTCAACCAATAAACATGATTCTAATACAAGCTATCATAATTGAAATATAATCGCTCATTCAAAATTATTTAAATAAATAACTTAAGGTTAATAAACAATGATCAAAAGTGAACGTAATAAAATTTGGGTTTTTAGTAGACTCCCGTTTACCCGTCTCTTATAATTTATTAGTGAGTAGGGTTAGAGATGTTCGTTTAACTCTCGAGGAAGGGAGTGACGTGAAATTTCTCTCCTTTAGTTAAGTGAGAACCGAGACTGAGATTATATTCTCTATCTCCATTCATATTAAGTTAAATCCTCGTCTAAAAAAAAGCACTTTGTAATATTAAAATTTATATTATATTTGTGCTTATAAAGTATTATGAGATATATTATAATGTTTTAAAATTTTAATAGAAATTATATTTTACATTTTTAATTTTTTGAATATATTTAAAAAAAATATATATAAAAAAGTGAGTAATATCACCGTTCTTACAAAAATAAATAGAAAATTTAGCGGGAAGAGGATTTGAAATAGAAGACGAGGATGGAAAAGACATCTCCGCCCCCGACGAGAATGAGGATGGAAAAGACATCTCTGCCCTCGTCCGCTCGGTAAATATCTTTGGGTACTAAGGTAAATTTAGTGAATAATTTATCGTTTCCATAGCCACGTTATAAAAAGAAGAGGCGAACAGAGGCGAGCGGGAGGAGGGTGCATTAATCAGTTGTGGAGTGAAAACTATAAAGGTATGGCGGGGAAGGGAAAGAGTGTGGAAGATGGTGGTGGTGGCGGGTGCGGAGGCGGCGGTGAGTTGCAGCCAGGTGATGGAGTGGCTAACTCCGTGCATCAGCTACGCGTATTACGGAGGGGAGGTGGCGCCGGAATGCGGCTCTGCCATAAAGAGCCTGATTTCGATCGGTTCCACCACCACCGCTGACCGGAGAACTGCATTACGAATGGCATTTCCGCAATGCCTGGAATCAACTACGATCTCAGAGAAATGCGGCGCCACTGTTCCCTACAAGATCAAGTAAAACACACACTCCTTCCCTTTCTCTTCATATATGGTATAGAAATTTTTTGTATGATGAATCTAATAATATGTTTGAACAACTACTAATTCATAGTATAATTCTGATTTGAATAAGGTTGGGACAAATGATTCATAGGTCAAAATAATGTTTACGCAATTCAAAAACAATTAGCAAGTCACAAAAAATGGAGATAAGAAAAACCAGTCTAAAAAAATCAAAACAAAGAACAGACTAATCAAACTCAAGGATTCCAACAAATCAACCCACCCTATGTGTTTCTGATTCTGAACCAGCGCACCAAATGGCCTCTAAAAGTCGAGCTATAAACAATAATACACTTGACACCAAGCTCATGAACTGGACATGGACATGAGCAAGTCAGCAAGCCGGCTACCAGTCTGCATCAAAATGTGGCGCTACTTTCACTAGCAGAAAGAGAAGGGACTTCTGATTTCACCAGAGGAGATCCATTGCTGCTGATATCCAGACCCTGTAATCGCCCAAGTGGATCACTCTGCATGGTCTCAGAGAATTGATGTGAATTCAGCTGATGATGCAGAGGATGTATTGACATGTTTGATGAGGAATGGCCGTATAATGGCATCTGCAGCATGTTGTGGGTGCCGGCAGAACCTGGCTGCTGATGAAGGGGAAAGAAACTGGATGCTAAATATGGCATATGAGGCATTCCCCCCAAGTTGAAGGAATCGGAGGCGCCTGATGTCTCTCCAGTGGCTACTTTGAGCCTCTCAACTTCGTTCTTTAGTGCTTCATTCAAGGCTGTGTCACATAGACAATGATGATTTCTATTAACCAAGGCGAGAACATGTGATGATAGAAAGGAAAATTCTTAGGATAATTTGGTGATACTAGTGATCTAGGAAGTGCTTACCATCCCGCAAATGAGCCTGTTGCTCCATTGCCTGCAACCGAAGCTTAAGTTCTGTATTTTCACTACTAAGACCTGTCGTATCCCTCTATACAAAAAGCCCCATGTTTAATACTAAGTTAGATAATATGAAAGGCTACACATTCTTAAGATGGCGCAGGTCTGAACTGAAAAGGAGCATGGACAAAAAGAAAACCGTAACAAAATATCTTGCTTGTGACTAGTGTTGATCAAATCAAAATCTTGTCTTTTCTTTCTTTTTTTCTTTTCGATAAGAGACAAGTTCATTGATGGTTGAAATTAGACCTTCTCAATTTGGAAGGAGGGAGGTATAACTATAGGAAGTAAAAATATTAGACAGTTTATACTAAGATATAGTCGAAAAGTTTTATATAGGTCTGTGTTTTGTCTGCAAATATTCTCTGATTTCTTTCTTTCCACGTTCTAAAAGAAAGTGATATGAGCTTACAAATTATACAAAGTTATGGTTGTGAAAATATGGATCAATCTGTTCAAGTTCAGTTCCTCAAACAACAAGAAATCATAAGTAGAAGCATGTCACAAAACCATGTAACTTTTTGGTTTCTTGAGATTAAAATGCAAGCCCAGAAAGAATCTAGAAGACAAATACATCAGAATTAAACTTTCCAAGCCAAAAAGTAGCAATAGAATTGAGACTAAGTTGATATGTTAAATAAACCAAGAGCTAAGTAGACTCAAAAAAGGTTCTTGCTCAGAACTTCCCAAAGCTTTTAAAGATGAAAGCTTAGTTTTGATTTAGCAACACATACCTGGAACAGTGCGAGTTGAGCTGAAAGAGTTGTCGCCTCTGTTTGAAGGGTCTGAACTTTGCGCTCGAGCTCCTGCATGTATCGTGCCTTCCTCTCTTTAGAACGGGAAGCAGACTGTCGATTGGCCAAAATCCTATACAAGGACAACACAAGGAAAACAGCACTGAATAGATTCCTAAATGAAGATGGTTGAAAGTGCTGAATGCTAAAATGAAGACATGTCTGGTAACTTCGTATATCTCTTCAATTTACTTATTTATTGCTATCATTATTATTCATCCGTGCAAAAGTGAAGCTTTAAAGATGTGTAGAGGCAAGAATTTGACTGAATAGATATGTAGACTATAGATGCAAGTGGATACATGTTTTTCCTCTATGCTTTGTCTTTTAATCTCTCCCACACAACTTCCCAAAACCTTTGATTATTAAACCATCCCATTCTCCAAATTTCTACATCCATGAAAACCAAACTTAGTCGAAAGCGCCTACACCTAATAGCTTAAGCCGCTGCTCCCATTTTCTCGCTGACCCATCATGCAAAAGGTACGCCATTCCTTTAGTTTCTCATAAGATGCACTTTTATCGACATAATGAAATTAAAAAGAAAAAACCCAAGCTAAGGAAATCTCCAAAAGGTCTTCCAACAAGTGTAAAAAGAACCATACCTATAATTCCCTTTGCAGCAAGAAGCAAGAAGGAAAAAGTAAAGTCTCCCAGAAAACCTCAAGAACATTCTTCTATCCTCTCCATCCAAGCAGACAAAAAAGAAAAAATTCTCTCAAGAAAGTTGGACAGATCAATCTTTGTCTCCCTTTTGAAAGGATGAGTATCCAAAATGAGAGTAAAAAGAGCATGATGCCATTCATAAAGATTGGTCCAGTCAAAGGAGCTGAAAATAATACAACAGAACCACCAGACATAACGACAAGGAAAGATAGCTCTGAGTTTCATCCCTAGACTTGCATAGGCAGCATTAATTAGGGTAAGTGTCTTCAATGACATCAATAAGAGAGTTTTTCTGGTCAAAAAGCAAGAATTATAGCATACCCATATCCCTTAAGTTTCTCCTTTCCCTTGATAATTGTTTCCTCTTCTCTAATATGACTACCTGCAGGATCTGGGCTTCTTCAAACCCTTTCTAAATTCCCTTCTCAACTCTCCCTAGAATCTAGTTTAGCAATTGCTCAATTGATATGAACCTAAATTGAGCACGTCCCTTTCTCTTCCTTCATTACTCTGACCAGATTTGAGCCACATCTATACGCTACAATGGGTCCACCCTGTAAAAGTGAGGGCTCATTGTTCAAATCTCTAAAGGAGAGGGTATCAGAAGTAGCGCTGAAGTTATTGGGAACAGTGCAGTGAGGGTTATTTTTATGCTTAGAGCTCAAGTTGCTTGGATTTTGGAGGCAGAAAGAGGTCCAGTTTCATTAAATCTATTGACCATGAGCATTAATCAGTTGAATCAAGAATGAATACGCATGAAGAAGGAAGACAATGGAGGAAAAGAGAGAGAGAGAGAGAGAGACCTCTTGGCGCGCTTGGGATCAAGAGTCCAAAGCTCAGCTAGTTTATCAGGAGGCATAGCTTTCTTGGCGTCCAGTACATCCCCAAACACACTGGTAGAGGTGGAACCATCAACAGAGTTGCTATATCTATGCCTCGGTCTGGGAGTCTTCTCAGGTTCAGCGTTAGCGGTGTGATCTGCAGAAGAAGTGCCGGGGCCAAGCTTGTCTACATCAATGTAGGTGGAAAAGAGGTCGTCCTCAGATCCGATCTCGTCCAAAGCGAGGGCGGCGGATCCGGCAGTGAAGGGATCAGAGGAAGAGAGATCCATGATGTCATCAGGGAACCGAAATGTGAGTTCGGAGTGGGCCCTGCGGTGGTGGGGTCTGGTAGAAGAGGGCGGCGGCGGCGGCGGCGGAAGATGAGTATTGGGAGTAGAAGCATTGTTGGAGATGGAGGAATCGGGATTTGACGCCGGATCTTGCATTTCCGAAGCTACTGTAAATTGTTGGGCTGTGAGTGCGGGGAAGATGGCTCTGCCGTTGGATTAGTGCAAGCCATTAGTCCGGCGGTTCGTCTTCTTCATCATCTTCTTCGGTGTTCTTGTTCTTCTTGTTTGCGCGTCGCTAGCAATGGCGACAGTAGAGGAAAGTAGAAATTGCTTAATTTATTAATGGCGTCAACTGCCACTCTTACTGTAGTAGACACTAAAATTCTCTATCCACAACCTCTTTTCTTGTTCGTGGATGTTCGTGGATAATGCTAACTAATTTTTATTTATCAAAAAATTTAAAAGTTTTTTTTTCCTCCGCAAATCAAACAAGTTCATATGACTTGATAACTCGAACATTAATTTAGATTACTCAATCCAAATTAAAAAAGTTGGGTTGGATTAGATTTTTTTTGTTTGGATTTGGTCGTATTGGAAATTTGAAAATTTGGTTCGGTTTGTTTGTTACCAACGTGAAAATAGTGAATGAAGATAGATATTTGATATTTGAATTTTTACCGGCTTTTAGTTAATGTATCGTATAACATAGATAAGTGTTCTTTTAATAATTTTAAAAAAAATAACAACCTCGACAACCTAAACCAACCTGAAAGTATAATTGTATTTGGGTAGCTCCAATCACCAATCCAACGAATCTAAAATTTCGAGCTGGTCCAAAAAAAAAATTATAACTCAATCCAATTCATGTACAACACTTCGATTAAATTTAGAATATGTAGTCTAAAAAAATTTATTAAGATTTAATAGAATTTTTTATAAATATAGGTCGATAAACTATTTCGATGTGAGGTGTATTACACGAGGTAAATTGGAAGAATTTTTAATTTAACCTATTTATATGTTTGATTTTTACAAATTTTAATTCATTAACTCCGGTTAGTTTTATTATGGTCAATTGTAATGTTTATGAGAAAAAAGAAAAGAAGAAATTTTTTTTTAAGCCACATGTAATGTCTCTTGCTAGCAAGTTTATGAGATTGTTATTGATATTTAAGTACGTGTTATGTCGGGTGGGAAAAATCGGGTGGTTTTTCTAAAGAGTCATCAATTAACTTCTAATAGTATTTTTGTGTTACCGAAATAACCCACAATTTCAATTTGCGAGCTTTCATTTGTTTTCAAAAGTTCATATCATGCACTAACGACCCTTTAATGTTGAGTTTAATAAATAAGGTTGCTACATCAATTCAAGTATAGATTAATGAATAAGACATCTATTTCTTTCCTAAAAGTTGTATGATTCCTACTATATTATTCTTATTGTCTTCCAATTCACAAAGATAAGAATGAGGCATGTAAGTCTTTTGGTATTGCTCGGGCCGAGTTAAGTAAAAACGAGCCATCAGAGCCGATGATTTATCATAGCTAAATTTTAGTTTTAATCATTTTTAGTAGATAATTTTTGTTTTCCAAAGTTTTAAACATACACCAAATTTAAATTTCATCCAAACTAAAACTTAAATAAACAATAAAACTTATATCTGATTCAACACTTAATGGTTCTGACATTCTCTTATTCTCTTGCGACATGATCAAGTTACTTATTTTTCACTTTTAAGAGTAAAAACTATCCGCACATACCAACACAAATTCTTTTACGATGTTTAATCCTTATTAATGTGTCCTAAAAAAAATTATAAGATATGACTTGGGATAAGATTACTCCAAACAAAATATAGAGCCAAGATGGGCGAGTTGGTCTAAGGCGCCAGTTTTAGGTACTGGTCTAAAAGGGCTTGGGTTCAAATCCCATTCTTCACAAAAATGTTTGATGTGTTAATTATATAGATTAATTTTGTATCACTTAATAATGAACTAATCCTCCAATCTTAAATTTAGTTAATTTAATTATTTTATTTGAGACACCAAATATCTAATTCTAACATAAAACGGATAAATAGATTTAAACGTCAAAATAATACAATATGAATATAAGGAATTGGCGAAACCATGAAACTAAAACGGTAAATGGTGGCGGTGAGCCGGAGAATGAGGGGACGACATGGCGGCGAAACGAGAGCTGTAAACGGCGGAAATATCCACACTGGTTGTGGCCGGTGCCCATGGGCTCTGACTTGCCGACATCATACTCATGGAGTTCGTTACCCCGCCGCCACCGCCACCGCCACCGCACCCTCTCAGTGGGGCTCTCTCTCCTCTCCGGCGAGGCCCTTTCTCCGCCCACTTAAGCTCTGCGTGCTTCACCGCAGTTGAGTACCTCCAACCGAAGCACCCCACATCTCCTGCCTCCCCTATGTACCTGATGAATGATGATACCCCATTCAATTTTGGTCTCTAATGTTTAATGAAGTTTTAAATCAATTCCTATAAAGTTGGAGGGTTCAATGATTAACCTGTGGCTGAATTTTCTTCCCAAACATTCTATGCACTTTCTTCCCTCCGTCATCTCCCCCATCCCAATTCTCACACATTGCCGGCAGTAAACTCTTCCACAGACCTGCCAGATTCATAGCAATATGCATGTGTTTTCAGTGGATTGTTTCTGTAAGTGTGTTTTCTTGTGTGTTAGAAATGAAATGGATGCATACCAGGCAACGATGGCGGAAGACATAGATGTAAGTGGTGCAGTTGGTGCAGATATTGGAGTGAGGAATCCCCGGGCGGCGTCTCCCCGGCGTGGCTCTGTGATGAAGATACGTGGAACCCATGCCGCTGATGCGGCTTGCCTCCTCGTAGGCTGCACTGTACTCCAAAGCCGGCCTCAACCCACCAACATGGGCATGCATGTACTCATGCTCCGAAGTTGGACGGCTTTGAATGTGGCCGGCAGGGGCAAGCGGCGACCCACTACTACTCCCACCGACCTGCGCACTCGGATGGAGGCTGATTTTGGCGTCAGGGCGGGAGTATTGGTTGGCCGCTTGGAGGGCTCTGTTGAAGTCTAGGCTGGGGAGTTTGGTTAATGGGGTGCTTTGATTATCTCTTGGGATTGGGATTTGGATTGATGGGTTGGCTCTGGATTGAACATTGACGTCTGTGAGATGTCGGAAGGTGAGATTCACTGACTCGTCTGGCACTCCCTCGTAGAGTGCTTCAAGCTCCATTCTTGCCTTTCTGAACCCTCCTCCATCATCCATGGCGGATTAGATTCCAAATACTTGGGACTTCAAAGGGTCTGCTTTATAAATCATCACCATTGGCGGCTCCATGGATTAAAGCCAAAAACCTGGCCGGTATCTGCCATTCTGGACTATTTCCTGCATCATTTTCTTCGGCTCAAACAAGATAAAATATATCAATAATCTCGATCTTATCGATGGATAAAGATAAATGAATAAAGAAATGAATGATGTTTCATTTGGCTAACTCATAATGAAAGCAAATAATGGGAAGAGGTCAAAGGACAAAACCTGTGTGCTTGGGAATCTCTTCAGAACACTCGGCCAAGATCGAAAAGAGCTCCTCGGCCGGACTATTTAAATAACCACAAATTCCACTGCTACTCTGTCTTCAACCTGTTGTTTGAAGACGCGTTTCCTGAAAGTTGGTCAACTAGAATTACAATAACAGAAGCTGCAATTTTAATGACGCATCATGTCATTCACTCAGAAGCTTTAGATTACAATATTATGCATTTTGTCACTCTTGCAAACAGCTTTTGCAATTGAAAGTATCCAAAGACAAGTTCCTTCATATCTCTTGTAGACTTGAGAAGCTACAACATACATTACAATGACTCCTCATTGCTAATAGGAGCGAGAAGTGAGGCTGAGAGATCAATCAATGAACTTGTATGATAAACTAAAGAACGTTTATGTTTCAGTTATATTATTTATATACCAGGTGAATAAAAGAGATGGTAAAAGAAATAAAAGAAAAAGAAACCCAAAAATGTTTAAATCTCAATGGTGCCCTCTGCATCTATCACTTGTGCTCTCGTGTGCTGATCCATGGCATCCTTCCTCAGACAGGCGTCTCTCACTCTCTGCGCTACTTGGTTGACTGGATTGTTGCTCACTCGTGACGCTGGAGACGCCAATTTGCTTTGAGTAACTATCTAAAGGTTGGCTGGCGGCCTCAACAAGACTCATCATGCTTAATCCTGCTACTTCCAGTTGCATGTCCTCCCGGTCAGGGTGGCAGTTCAAGTCAATTTGGCCACTGCTATTTGCAGCCTCCTCATCTTTTACTCGGATCTGACTTCTTTCGTTCTCTGAATGGTTTGTTTGCAGAGATGTACCCCTCAGTGTCCCACTGGTTCCTGATTCATCAAATTGTGAATTCCCCTCCTTGAGTGAAGTCTCCATTTCACGTTCTGATAGGCGTTTCTTCTTGCGAAGCATGAGCGTTTTAAAACGGCGTTTTACAGTCAAGCAGACATTGCATGTGCATGTGGATTTATGCTTTCCCTTCCCACTTGGAGGCTGAATGCACACAATGCAAGTGCATCCTTGTCGGTGTCGAGGATGCCTAGTTGTTGTACCTGATTCCTGCAAGTCAGCCATACTATCACCCAGAACAGCAGCACTAGCCAGTGCATCCAAACCAGAAGGCTCGAGTTCTTGAGCAGACTTCTGGCTCTTCATGATTTTACGTTTCTTAAAATCTGAAATACATAGGGCATAAAGGATCAGACACCAAATAATACATTTTCCTAATAGACATTTTATTTCCAAAACATTTTTAGTTTCAAATGACAGCTCAATGAAATGCAGTAAAAGAAGGGGAAAATTAACGACATGGTGAATATCGACATCACAACAATTCCACTGATTTACAACGAGTCTGATGTCAAGGGTAATCTGCAATAAGACTATCTGCCTCTACACCTCGCATCTCAACTTACAAAATCAAGTCAGTCACCTAAGGCGTTCACTCCAACAAACCTCAGTTACTGGAAACACACACCAAAGAAATTTCATCCAGCTATTATGCAATGTCTACATTCAGGTGCGACTAAATGCAGCTAAAACTACTATGAAAATACACTGAAGCATTTAATTAAGACATATGAACACAATCTTATTGATATTCCTTGCCCAAATTTTGATAAAATAACCTAAATGCAACAGCATTCCTTGCCAGATTTCACCACCCATCTAGACATGTTAACATTACAAAATATGCACCTACTGAATTATATAGGTTCTCCTTAATTCAAATGAGCCAAAAGCTTGTGTGGATGACTAGAAGGCTTGGTTGGTACCTTTACTCGCTCTTAGAAGATTCTCCTGTTCCTTTGTGTTCATCTCTTCCGGTGCAGAACATGTACACCTTGAAGTACAAGGTTAGAAGTGTTATATAATCTCCTTCAAGTTGTGGTAATTATACTTGCATAGAAAACCAATAAACCGCTGGAAAAGAGAAACAATTAGACAAATATTGCACCTGCTCAAATCCCAAATATTATCTGAACAAGTCCACTTTGGAGGAAGAAGAACATCCACAGGCAACTTCCGCCATTTTGAGCAATCATCACACTGAGCCCATTGTTTCTGTTCCCTGGATTATAACGGTCTAATCAGCAATAATTGATGACTTGTTTCTGTTCCCTACGTGTTTACATTCATAAATGGGCCACAAATCGTTGAAGCTAGATCGAGACTCAACAACAAGCTTTCAATAACATTACAATAACACTTGATGACTTGGATAAGCCTAATGAAGAGTTTATAAGCCAAATTTAATAAAATATCAATACTTATTGACAGTCCAACTCTTCCATCATTGGTATATACAAATTCATGAACATAAACCTTACCCCG
This sequence comes from Cucurbita moschata, assembly GCF_002738365.1. NCBI lineage: Eukaryota > Viridiplantae > Streptophyta > Magnoliopsida > Cucurbitales > Cucurbitaceae > Cucurbita > Cucurbita moschata. Next base: position 3,937,425 of record NW_019268530.1, read on the forward strand.
TTGGTCGGACAGTGAATATAGTTCTCTTGCCAAAAACTGGAGGTTCCTGAACAATTTTACGACAGGGTCATGATAAAATCAGATGAATAATGAACATATATCATTTAGAGGCAAACCAACACAAAGAAGCCTTGGTTTCGAAAAAGAACAGAAATCCTACATCATACTCCTCAAATTCATGGTCATCGATTGTGACAATGGTGGGATTTGCACTTGGTGGAGGCCGGAGTAGATCTTGAGCTTCTTCCCATGTGAGTCTTAACTCCAAAGCATCTTCACTATGCATGAGCAACCTCTTATTTTTAGACCCAATGTTTCGAGTCCCCTTCTTGTCCATGGTTGACATCGGTTGTTGTCCTGAAGTCATCCTACCCCCAAAATTTTCGATTTTATGCAAACTAATATCTCCAGCTACAACAAAAATGGTCACAGAACAAATAGATGAGGTTGCATCCCAGGAAAATTAGTTCAAAGGTGGTGGTTTCTGTGATGGTGTTCCATATTCCTTTAGTTGTTTAAGGTGTCTTAGCACTGGGTTTATGTATTTTTGTAGTCAGATTTTAAGTACTGTGAATCTGTAACTACACTATAGGGTGGAAATTTCGGATAATTTACTGGACATCTTTTAGGGTTCAATTTGAAGGTTGAAATAGATCCACTCAACTATGTATAGAGATAAAAATTGATATTTTTTTTCCCTGAATAAAATAAGTGGCAATGAACAACCTCTTAAAGGCAAATTCTGAAAGACCCCAGAGAATGAGGCGTCACCCGAATGAGAGCCATTAGGAAGTGTAGAGATCTTGGCATCCTGTTCACTTCACCCTTTCATCAATCCACTAAAACAAAAAAGCATGATGATAAGAAAAGGCAAAGATTAACGATAATGAGTGAAAAACTTAACCTGTGTATCAGAAGAATTTGTTGCCTTTCGAAATCCCATGACTAATTGGCCTCCAGGATCTATCCGACTAAAGGTAACTGCATCAAAATATGAAATTTGATAAGAATCAATTTTTCTCTCCTGTGAACTTCAGATATTTACATCTACAAGTCATATCCTTCAAATTTGAATCCACAATTCCAAGCCAATAAATATGCAGTACAAATGCTTTTGAGCAAATGATTTCACTTTAATCATAAAGAATTGTAAGGCATAAATAAGGGTGTCAATTTTTTCCCCGGAGCCAAAATCCAATTTTCAAACCGACTGGAACAAAGAAACTTTCTAACCTCACTTGAATTTAAAGAACAAGGCAGAAATGCATTCCCGACATTTAACTACGATTTTTTCCAGTTTTCTAGGGGTGAAGGGGACAAGCGTGCACAGTAATTCATAGAGGAAAGTTAGAACCTAAAGGATTCAAAATATTAACCACGTAAGAAGGGAAATATTCGATAGAACACAAAATCTAGATAATACATAAACAAGAGAGGTGGCTCAAAATGATTATAACCTACTTCCCAAAGAATTTTTTACTGATATTACTGGTCAAATCACTTTGGTTCATGATGTGATGATTATACTCGCAGGAAACTCCCCTTCTTAAAAAAAAAAAAAAAAAAAAAAAAAAAAAAAAAAAAAAAAAAAAAAAAAAAAA
>NW_019268530.1:3939847-3971528 GCF_002738365.1 Cucurbita moschata
AAAAAAAAAAAAAAAAAAAAACAAGAAACAGAACATTTTACTGATAAAATGAGAAGTGGCTGATACTCAAAGGAAACCTCCACAAGGGAAGGAAGAAAAAAAAAAAAACAATCAAAACAGAAAAATTACAAAGGAAAAAACACAAGCCAAAAAAAGACAAATCCTGAATAGAATAAGAAACAAATATGGAAAGAGAACACCATCAAGAATCCTTAAGATGAGCCGAGGCAAAATGATATAACCAAGAAGGTTCTTTGATAAGAAATATCCTTTGAATTCTTTCAAACCAAAGATCCAAAAGGCATTGATAGCAAAGATCCACATTCAGTAAGCAGCAGAATAGGATATTCCAAGATGATAAACAAACTCGGAAACTGAAACTTCAAAGGAATTTTTTTAAAAAAACCTAGAATAATGCCAAAAAGAATCCTGCTTCCAAAGCCTAGACTGAAGGCTGCAAAAAAATTCACCTGATTCCAAACCTTAGAGCCATGAAAACTCTTAAAACTAAACACCAAAAAGAAACTTGACGCTTGATAAAACTCCAGCCCAAATTTGCAACTAGAGCCATAATTCTAATCTTAATACCACCAAATCCGAGACCTCCATCAATTTGAACTTTATAAACCAAATTCCATCTCACCAAGAGATCGAAATTTCCCAATATTGCCTCCTCCACATGATAAGAACTTCTCAAATTCTCTGGAACTTATCAAAAGATCCATTAAGCTTTTAATGAAGGGGACAATTGAGGATTTGTCCGTAAATGAATTCCACAAGTTGCAATTAGAGAAGAAAACCTGGTCAGGACAGAAGGGGAAATTAATTCTAAGCTTCTTTAACCAAATCAACACTGATATTTTCCATAAAAAGATTATCAAAAGCTCAGACAAAGTGTCTATTCGTAATGTCTTCATCTTTCTAGATTCCAATTGAAGATTTTGTTTGGGAATAGGAACAGTCTCTTCACTACTCACACTAACAACCGAATCTGAGTCAATAGGTGAGTACAAAATGGTTTGGAGAACTTTATATACCTCAGATGAGAACACCTTCGGCCAAGATGACTTCTGAGTCAATAGGTGAGTACAAAATGGTTTGGAGAACTTTATATACCTCAGACAAGAACACCTTCGGTCAAGATGACTTTAGAATTCTGAACATAATATGACTGAAAATATTAATTGGTCGAGCCTTCAACTGGTTAGAATCTGATGGAGGTAAAGAAGTGGCACGCAGGTGCAAACAAGATTCCTCTAAAGAGTGAATTTAAAATGGATTGTTCAAAAAATGGTGGGCAATGATTGGCATTACCAAGCTTCCGAGTGTAATAAAGGGGCATGGTTCAATAAAATTTGTGGTCTTTCTTACTTCTAAGAGAAACTGAAAGATTTGGAATCAGAGAAGTAACGTTCAAAAAGTCCTTCATTGCTTGATGAGAGAATGGAGGGTAGTGCCAACTCAACAACATTGTAAAAAGTTATTCCATATCCCATGAGAGAACGACATTTTTGTTAAATGCCTCAGACTCAGGAGCTTCTTTATTAATATCGAGGGAATTAATTTCTTGAATGAAATCAGCACAGCCAACCCCGTTTAAAACTATGTTCCCAAGCAATACCAAGAAATTTCTTGTGAGTAGCAAAGACTCACAAATAAAAATATTTACCAAGGACAACTCATAAATATAGCCCTGTAACTTTGACTAAAACAATTTTAGCCATTCTGCTAAGCACCAAGTTAATTGTAAAATAGACTAATGTATTTTGTAGCTTGATAATCCAATGAAAACAAGTCATAGGGTGGATTTGGGAGTACTTTTGGAAGGGTATTAAAGGCAATTTTCAAGATTTTTATAGTATTCAATTAGATCATTAGAAGTAATTTTGAATACCCTAAAATACATAAAGAAAAACACTTTAAAGTTTTAAATATTTCACTTAAAATCGCTTTTATGAAAAGGTGTCCCAAACTCACTAACAACTGTACAACGTTTCTTTAGTCAGTAATATTCTAGAAAAATGATTTTTCATTCTATAAGATGATAGTAGTACATTTTGGAATGCTTTGGGACCCTTCTAAAGACACTTTTACAAGCCAAAGACATTTTTCATCATGTTTGGTGGTTGAACAAAAACAAAAGAACTTGAAATTTCAAAAACACTTCTTACAACTTCGAGAGAGTGAGATGAGTGTTTCTCACCAAAGTACTCAAGGGAGATGCTTTTACTCTTAAGAAAATTCCCAATATCACCATACACCTTGAGATGTAATAGAAAGATTACCAGTATCACCAGCTTGTAATTGCATGGACTGTATGCAAGGGGTAACGCCCTCCAAAACATACATTCTGCTGTTGTTGTTTGGCCAAAATCTGAACTGAAACGTCCATTCATTCCCCTTCACATCTTGAATCCTGACAGGGAGACCCTCTGATTGAGAGATAGGGGGAAAATATGCCTGCATGCAGTTTAATTTAAGAATGATCTATATTATACCAGGGAATACCCAATAAAATAGTTGCAACATGAATGATGAAAATAAAAAACGTAAGATGGTGATCAAGAAGGAAAAGAAGCAATTCATACTTCAGCACATGCTTTTGGCAGAACCAAACGACCAATTCGACCAGCATCACTAGCACTCAACACCTTTTCAAATAGAGGAACAATAGTAGAATTCAAACTTAAAATATGTTAAGGTACATGATTAATTTGAGAAATAGGTAAGAGAAAGCAAAAGAATAAGTGCACAAGCAGACAACATCAAACAATTAATGAACAACAATAAAACTAAATATAAAAAGGATACTCTCCAGATATTTGTTCTAGCTCTTGGTCAGTAATCCTTGGCCAGTACCTTGGAAGAAGTTGGTTCTTACCCCGACCTTCAGCAGGTGGTCGAGCAATACGCACCAGAGGAGTCATTCCCTTTCTTGTTTCTGAATTAACTGTGGTCCCAGTTTTTAAGGGCTTAGGAAAAATTGGACGAGATCTGTGGCCCTGTTGAAATGGAAGAATGCTCTTTTCATCCTCTTCAGCTGCACTTCCTGATAAGGGTACCACAAAGTTTGGTGTACCTAATGGAACCCCCAAAGTTATATTTAACGATGGCTGACTAAGAGATTCCTGCATATCTTTTAGTCTAGTATCTAGTTGGGAGTATGCTACCGAACCAACCGATGGCTGGCATTTAACAGGTAGTTTAGTCATATTAAAGAAGCTTGTTCCAACTTCCCCAAATGGGCTCCTGAGATTTTCTCCTTTGTTTTGCGCTGGAGATGCACTTCTGTCAACTCTTTGGGCTTGCTGAAAATGGTCGGTTTCATTAGCCTCCATGATGTTACACAACTGTAAAAGCTTTTCCTCTTTAATGCCATTTCGGACCACTCGATCCTCAACAGAAGCAGGTCGCAGAAGGCCAACATTTCCAACTGTCACTGCATCAAATCCATTAGAAATTTCGTCTCTTCGGATCTGCAATAAAAAGTAATAGAATTCCAGATGAATTCATGCCGCACATATTATATAAAAACAGTAATGAACTAATATGAGAACCCTGACTGTAGCCAATGTGTACATGCTCACCCACTTTAAATGGACACCAATATTTGTGATAATAAAAGAAAACCAAATGGCAAAGCTGCAGCATCCCAAAAATTTGAAAATATAGTTTCTGAGGACAAGAAAAGACGTCTATTTGAATGACAGTTGGAAGAAAACCTCTATGATGATCTACTCCAATGCACTCATTGTCCATTCATTATAACCTAGAGCAACTATTCATTTGAAAAGGAATTTCTCGAAAGGAAAATGTTGAATGCAAACCCACATTCATTTCCTGTAGGCTATCATCATCTCTCAGAGCCGAAGGATGGAAGTTTCCAAATCATAAAATGCATGTGTGAAGAATATGGTTGCACTGCAAGGGTAATGTTCACATTTTCACCAAGACAGTCATAAAGTTATCGTCAAAACAGTCATAAAGTTATCATTACAACCACTAACTGATTGTGAACGTGCAGCTATTTTGTTTCATGTTAACTAAAAGTTCACTTTATCTGATTTGAATGCTAGAAGCAACAAGCACAAAAACTGATGTAAGATCTAAGTGTAATCAGAAGTTTGCCAACTCCGAAACCAATCTTACCACATCAAGTCGAGATCTTTTCACACAGGTAGTACACCCAATACCTCCATAATCCAGATATTCAAACATAGACTTAGAAGCTATACATCCACAATGGATTCTCTGAAAAAGAAAAAAAAAAGTTTTATATATAAGGTCACAAGAAAATAAAGATATATACATATGTACATATGTACTAAAACACACACATATATATTGAGACTGAGAGAGAGCACTCAAAACAAAAGGGAATTACCAGTACATTTTCTTACCTTGCCACAAAAACTGCAATCCCTCCAACCAGTTTCCTCCGAGTGATACGTATCACAGAAGACTAGATTTTCATAAGCAGATCTAAATCACAAACAGCATCAAGAAACAGTGAATAGATCAAAAGATAGAAAATGAAGTGGTAAAAGATAGTGACATCAATTGGATATAGCATAACACTCCAATTTATAAATATTTTCTTGTAGCAAGAGTGATAAATAACTGAACATACAAAAAGAAGTGAAGATAGATCCCTCATAGCATAAAATAAAATGTTAATAAGCCTGAGGCACTAAATAACATGGGCACAATCTAACACAAAAAAAAAAAAAAAGAGAGAGAATTTGGAGTTAAAAAGCAATTACAATAAATAAATAAACATGAAGCCCTTTAAAACTGACAAATTACAAACACCATTATTAATTGATAAAAGTTAAGCTTCAATATCTATAACGAGATTCACATGAAGAGATATAAACTAAATGGGTGGCAATAAAAGGGTAAGGGAAAACCTCTGCACCATATGGAACTCTGTTATAAAGTTCTCTTTAATTCTGTAATAGAATTTTTCACGGCCAATGAATATCAAACACATCCCTCTTCAAATACAGAATTATGAAATTGAAGATAGAAGAAATATTTACTTTAATTTTAATTGGTAAATAAAAATAGAAAATCAAATTCTATGAGTACACATATACATATTATCCTTCTCAATCCTCCACTTTGAACAACTCATTTTACAGAGAGAATGTGGAAGCGTAATCCAAGGAAAGACCATTCTTTGAAACTGAACTCTCATCTAATCGGTCAATGCGAATGGAGCATCTAAGGCCTCACACATTCAAATTAGACAAAGCATGGTACAAGGCTACAAGCCCAAATTCAGAGCAGTGACAACGAATATTCCTGTTATTCAGTAGAGGTGTTGCGCAATGATATAACATTGACACTAGGGTCATATACTTCAATCAAAATGATTTCGAGGATATAATACCGTTACTAATACCAATTGATAAATCGTAAATGATTAATTACAAAAACAAAAAATCCATATGGGAAATCTGGATTCGAGGACGTGACTAATTTTCCGGAAAGGAAAAAAAAAAGGAAAATGAAAATGGTAAAAAAAAAAAAAAAAGAATCCAATAATAGCAAGTATGATATATAAAATCGGCACATCCAATAAACCAGTAACAGAAACAAACCAATGCAAGAGATCAACATACATTACCCGCGGAAAATCAAATCAAGGGCGAAGAAAAACAAAATCGAAACAAAAGGGAAAAGAAAAACACCCGCAGTTGAGACATAGATGCGCGAATCCAGCGGATCCCAGAGGCCATCCTTTGGTCCAATCATGCGGCGTGGCGGCTCCGCAAGAAGTATTCATGCAGCGACTAGATGCCATTGAAGAGAGATCAAATCAAGCAAGTAGAAGCAAAATCAAACCCTAAAAATCCTTTTGACCAAAGCACAAGAGAATGAAGAAGAAATCGCGATTGAGAAAACAAGGAGAACGAATCGATGCAAAGCTTAGCTCGAAATCTGGAAAGAACAAAACATCGAAGAAGATTGGAAACAAAAGAGAACATGTCTGAACAAAACGCGAACAGAAAATTTCAGAGCGGAGAAGATATCGAAAACAAGAAGAACAGTAAGAACGAAAGAAGAAGAAGACGAATCGAACCAAGGAGGAAGCGAAGGGGGAAGGCGATGGCAGTTGCAGAGGAGGAGGAGGAAGGCGTGGAAATGGCGGAAGGAGAGAGAAAGAAAGAGGAGAGAGAAAGAGAGTGCATGCAAAGCAACAGATGCATAAAATGCATGCACGACACTTGAAGACACGGCGCTAACAAGTCGTCGTCTCGTCTCTCCTTCAGCTTCTCACCTTAGCTAAACCTTCTCTTCTCTTTTCTTCTCTGTGTTTTTTTCTTTTTCACACGCTGATATCCTCACCCGTCTCTCACGGACTTTCCCTGCTACTTCCCTTACATTGCTGACACGTACCTCCACGGCAGTTATTTTTTAAATCAACTGTCTCGGTAACTGCTCACGCGCACTGTAGTTTTATCATTTCTCAACTATGCAAATTCATTTTAATTATTTAAATATATATTTTATTTATTTATGGGGCCAATTATGAACACTTGGAATAATGGCACATTAAAATAATAACCAAATTGTAGCTGAAACCCTTTATTTTAATCCAACGGTGCAGATGGAGCCATCATACACAGTGGAATTTCCTAATTTTGTATTATTATTGACTTTTTTGAAATTTATATGATTAATACTAATATTATTTTTTTATATATATTTGTATTCTCAGACTCTCGATCGAATGCGTCTGCACCTATCCTTGCTTTCTTCAGAGCGGTAGGATCGAGACGTAGAAATCCCATGTCCTTGTAAACCTATAGTGAACCGATAGATGGGAGAAGAGAAATCTTGGATCGGGAAGCTCTGGATAATGAAATTCTTGCTCTCATTGGACCATTTGTATCTATATGCATTAGGATACCGGATAAAATTAGTGATTTTTTCCCGATCTGTTTAGTGAACCATGACACAAACGAAGTGAACATGGAAAGAGAAAGACAACATAAGACAATATTCTAGTCAAATCTAAATTCAGGACTGCGTTTGTGTGAGATCCCACGTCTGTTCAAGAGAGAAACGAAACGTTCTTTATAAAGGTGTGGAATTCTCCCCCTAAGAGACGATATGTGTTATCGGTGTGCTTTGGTCGTTACCGTTCGGTATCTTGCAACTATAGCCATTTTTTACTACACTGCCCGTTTTTATAAATTAAATAATTTTAGAACAAAATATTAAATAATTACATATTAAAATATGGAAAGTTTATAAATTTTAAACAATAAAATCAAATCTAACCAATAAATAATTATAAAATTTAATAATTAAATAGTTTATGTTAATAAAAGTCATATGTATTTTTCAACCCATAAAATAACTACGAATATTTATATAAAATAATAATTAAAAAGAAAAAAGAAAATTATAATATTATATATATATAACAACCTTCCACAGTTATAATAATTGTCGTTGACTATTTATAAGGGGTTGACTATTTAATATACCATGGTGTAATTTGGTAGTTGTAATGGGAGGAAAATAGGTTTCTTTATTTGCAAATATAACCATTTTTAAAATGGTTTGCAAATATGGAAAATTATTTAAATTATTTGCTTTTTTTTTTTTTTTAATTTTCTTTTGGAATACAATGCTTCGATATTACCGGCCTTCAAAATATTATATAACTTTTTTCGTTTTGATAAGCTATAGTCATGCATGTAATAGGTCATCTGGTCTCCCGATCTTAAAAACGAGAACAAATTATGCAACATCTACATCAAGAAAGTTTGATTAGTTTGATCCTTTGTAGGAACTAGCAACCATATGCTTTGACCTGTATTGAATGTCGGGTTGCTCATAAAGAGTTTGATCTTTGCTCAAGATGAACGTTGGTTGCAAAATTCCTATGAAAAAAATAGAGAGGGTATAGGTGGAAAAAAGAAAATAAGGAACCACTTGGGCTCGAACCGATTCGTACTTCATCCTATACGTTAAGGGCACGATAAGAAATGGGTAAAAAAAAGCTCGAACTCAATTTTGAATTTAAGCATAATTAAATGGAGTTCGATATCCCGTTGTTGGATGAACTATATTGCCAAAAGAAATCAGGACCACATTTTTAAGTGCCCACACTTTGGTCAAATCGCTTAGCCCCGCCAAGCGACTCCTTAAATCTGAACGATAATAATAATAATAATAACAATCGTTGATAGAGTCACATGAACTTAGTCAAATGTGACGTGAAAACATTAGATCAAGACGAGACAACACAATTTATAGTTATTTTCAAAATGAGCCGTGGATCTAGTTGAATCAACTCAACTCAACTCAACTCAACGGTCAGTTCGAGTTGTTACTGTCATTTATACAAATTTTTGTTTTTAATAAAATTTTAATAAATTTTGCAATTACACTCCAAAAACTTAAAATTTAATTTTAAAAGTGGTTGAAAATAAATAATAAAACATAAGTATAAAGTTAAATAAAATTAAAATAAATATAAAAAATGTACTTTTATTTGTACTCATAAATTTTTTTTTCATTTATTTGAGCCGAATTTATTTCATCCAAACCGTACGAATTAGGTTGAGTTGATCAAGTTCTCGAGTCACCTAATTTAAAAAGTTGGGTTCTCCGTGCAAGTAAGAGATTGAGCCGAATCAAGTGGATTGAAAATGAAATTTCATACAAATTTGCATAATATTGCTTCAGATCACACAAAGTTTATGCATTTCTTGATTAAAAGAAAGGGAGACATCTTCGTTTCATCTGAACCTGCTTGCTCTGATCATAACATCTTCAACTCAATTAAGAAACTCAACGCCTTGCAGGAGATGAAGAACTTTAGAACTCATAAAGACCTAGGCTTTGCCACAATAGTGGAGTGGTTCAATATTTGCAAGCTGAACTGTCCAGGCTTTTCAGTGGTATCAATCTTGGACTGTCCAGGAGGAGGCAGCAGCTCAAAGTTCTGAATGAGACGACCCAAAGTAATGGCGACAATGGGCAAGGCAAGGACGATGCCGGGGCAACTCCTCCTCCCGGCGCCGAAGGGAAGGTACCTGAAGTCGTTCCCGCTAGGCTCCACGTCGGCCTCCTCCTCTAAGAACCTCTCAGGTCGGAATTCATGGGGTTTGTTCCAGTGGTCAGGGTTGTTGGCCAGCCACCATGCGTTCACAAGAATCTTGCTCTCTGCAGGGATGTCATAACCAGCCAACTTGGCGTCTAGGAGATTCATGTGAGGCACTAGGAGAGGAATGGCCATTCTTAGCCGCATGGTCTCTTTGATAACAGCCTGCAAGTAAGGCAGATTGCGAATGTCGGGCTCCGTAATTTGAACGCCATGTCCAAGCACCGAATCGAGCTCATCCCTCAGCTTTTTCTGGATGTTGGGGTGGTTCACGAGCTCAGCAATTGCCCACTCCATCGACCACAATGTTGTTTCGATTGCTAAATGTTCAAACATCAGCAACATGCTAATTTAGCTAATCTCAGAACATAAGAATATCACTCTAAGACATGAACAGATCATATTTACCGGCAACATTGATGTTCTCAACAATGAAGAGAACATTAGCTTCGGTGATTTCACCATTCTCTTGAGCCTCCACGATATGATCAATGGCACATTTGACACTATCCTCCTTGTTGCTCATCGTGCTTGTAAGTCTCCTGTATGTTATGCCATTGTAAGCGTTAGTAGTAGCAGAAGGAGCAAATTAAGCAAAAAAGGCAAACATTGTTACTAATTATTACCTCCTCTCATCGACAAAATTGTCCTTGAAGAGCTTCAGCCTCCTCTCCTTGACGTCCTTACACACATTCAAATACCCTCTCAAGAAAGGCCTCAGTATGGGGATGAAATCGCCATAGTTGTATTCAAAGCTCTGAGATAGCCGACTCCTCTCGGCGTTTATAAGCTTGAGTTTGTTGAAGAGAGGGTCCTCCATGCTGTCGAATCTCCTGTCGAACATAATCCTATACATATTGTTATACATAAGCAGCTGCAGGCGCCTTCTCAGAACCACCCCACTGGTGGAAGCTTTTGGATCGTTCTTGAGATCCTCCACAACTCTGGACGCCTCCTCCTCCCAACCAAGCCTGTTCTGCTGCACCACCTTGTTTGTGAAAAAGGGGACAGTCATGATTCGTCTCATTTTCCTCCAGTGCTCGCCATAAACTGTGAACACCATGTCCTGACCCTTGTCTGTGAATATATCGAACACCACGTTCCTAGTCCTGGATCCGAATTCAACTCCCTGGGTATGCAGCACTTCCTTAGCCAACTCTGGCGAAGAAACCACCACCAGGTTCCGCTGTCCCATTCTGAGCAACAGTATGTCACCGAACTTCTTGGCCATCTCCGTCAGGTTGCGGTGGTTCAAGTCATCACCCACCTGCAGCCAATTTCCAAATATGGGTATGGGGATGGGACCTGGTGGAAGTTTAAAACGTTTACCCCTGAGCTTGGATATGGTAATAGCAACAACCATGGCCACAAACAGCCCCAGCAGAGCCTTCTCCAAAAGGAGAAGATCCATGGTATTGAACTCCTCTTTAAAATTGAAGCAGATGATGTATAAGCTCTTGCTCTGGCGCTCACTTATATAATCTCAAAAGTCAAAACTTCTGGTAGTGGATTTGTTGGCCATGATATGGGGGTAGGTGAAGTTTGGATTTCAAACTATCTCCACGACCCATTCTCCCTTGAACAAGAGATGATTAGATAATATTATACATAATCAAGTTGTCTGTTCATCCATCCCAGAAGCTATCAAAATAAAGAAAATATAACATTGAAATTTGCATCACATTAGTACCGTAGAAGTAGGACAACTGGAGACGCTTGATCTGACAAGAAAATATTAAAAGATGGGCAATCATGGGGCATGTGATTGTAAAATATAACATTGAGCATTACATGAAACCAACATGCCTAGTATTTAATACAAAAATAAATATAAAGGTCAACGCTGCATAATTCATCGAAGTTATCGATATGATTGTGTGACGGTGAAGGAAGCCTTATGACTTTTGGAACATAGACTATTATGATCCAATATGAATTAATTAAGCGTACGGTAGGTAAGAGAGTATAGATGAGACAAAATGATATAATCAAACCAGTCATAGAGGGAGAGAGTGAGAGTTGTCTCATCTTTTCTTCACCAACACCTTCAATAAAATAACTCCAAGTATCAAGGATATGAATAAACAAACAAGTACAATAAAGGCTTCATCTTCAGATCCGAATGAAATCCAGATCCTATGCGAGACAGAAAGAGATTGTAAACAATCATTAATCCTTATATGGCAACACTTGAACAGGTCAACACTTGAACAGGAGAGACTTATCGTATTCATAATCCTGCTTTACGTAAACATAAAAGAGCAACAGGTAGACCTTGGACAAAGCTTAATAAGCAACGATGATGTCAATTAAAATGCTTCAATCCTTGCATCTTATACACAACAAAAGACAGGCCCAAGAATATGGAGCACATTTGATTGGCTGGGTTCACATTCATCTTCGACAGACGCTAAAAGATCAAAGATTAGTGAGGAGAGAAAGCAGCTCTATAATTCAGCCTATAGAGTGCTAAAGTAAGGCGTTTGGCCTCTCGACACTGGACCATTCATGAATTATGTCAGAGCTGTGAAATCAAAACCTAGGACATTCTGCACAAGAGTACTTGGTCAGTGAGCTATTACACACTCTTTCAAGAGTGATCATCGGCAGCTAGTCGTTGGACAAGCACCCATTTATTGTTACTCGAAACAACTACATATACATCATTATTTTAACAAACAGAACTGTATTATGTTCCAATCCACGGTCAACTGTTGCAGACTCTCTATTAACTGATTGTTTCATCCCAAAAACAGGCCAACAACTCTTCAAGAGCCAATATTAACAATTTCTAAATATGATACTAGAGCAATGAGTTGCCTTAAGATACGGACATGAGAGCACGCTTTTGACCGATAAAAACTTCTTTAAGCATATGATATTCTCTCCTGTAATGCTCAATCGAAAAACATAGCTGCCTTATAGCCTCTCTTTTTTCCTCTGCTCCTTCCATTATTAGTACTCTTTGCCTCTCGACCTTCCCTTCTAGTTCCTTCTCTCTTAATCTTAACTCCTCTGCCCTCCTATTTGCTTTTTCAACACCTGATACAAGTTCCACACGTTCCCTTTCCAATTTTTGCACATGCTCGTTTATTTTGGTTACCTGCTTGTCTTTAGAGCTCAAATTCTCTTTCAAAGTAATAACTTCGGAATGGAGCTGATCTCTTTCAGATTGGAAGCCATCAAGGCCACTTTTAAGATTCTCAATGCATTCTACTTTGTTAACAATGGTCGTTTCCAACAGCTGAATCTCACGATTAAGTCTCTCCTCCAAAACCACCTTTTCCCTCTTGACTTTTCTGATCTCATCCTCCAAAAGACGAGTTTGATGTTCCCATTTTCTTAGTTGTTCCATCAACAGAGTTCGTTCCTCAAGTAGCCGAGATATTTCAGCCTTAATCTGTGTTTTCTCAGGAAAAATTTTCTGCTCAGCATCAGATACTGCTAAATTTAAATCTCTGATCTCATGATCTCGATCTGATAAACTAGCTTTCAACCTCACAATTCTTTCTTGGAGTTTGGAGACCTCTCTTTTCTCTGCAGTCAGCTTGGCCTTCCACGTGGCAGTATCTTTTCGAGCAGCTTCAAGCTCATCCTGCAAATGGCAGATTTTCTCGGGTGACCTATTATTCTCATGTTGAAGTTTCAATTTACAAAGTTCTTTCTGCGAGTTCTCAAGTTTTTCCTTTGTAATTTTTAGCTCTTCCACCAATCCCTGAACGTTAATCACTTGGTCATCTTCCAAACCTTTACGATGTTCTTCAACCTCTGATTCCAGATTAATGACCAAGGGAACCTCATCCTCATGCCTCTTGGTATCTGCCATTGTAGCAGATACAGACTCAGCCTTGAAATCTTTGGTCAATTCTGATTGCTCGTATTTCAGGAGCTTATTTTTTAACCTCATGATCTGGATGTCTGAAATTCGCAGCTTCTCATTTGCATTCCTTAATTCTTCCTCTCTATTTCTAGCAAAAGCATCATCAGAATTTTCATCTGTTAACCCCTTGAATGGAAATGAACTTTCTGCATTTTCCTCCTTCATGCGGATCTTTTCTCTGGCCTCACGAAGCTCAATCTCCAATTCAATCATCTTCCTGTTCAGTCCTTGATCACCACCTGCATAATTGTACACCGAGGAATCATCGGAATCAGGTTCAGATTCTGTTAAGGATGATGATTCATCTCCTTCCTTTTGGCAAATATCATTGCTCCCACCAGATCCAAGGAAGAAATCAAAACCAGCAGCTCGTGGCCCAGATCTACGACGTCCAAGCCTTTGATCAGGAGAGGGCCATGTAGAGGATGGCTCAGAGGGCAGGTCACAAATACCAGAGCCCTGGGATTGTAGATCTGAAGGAATATTTTTTCGCAGCTCTCCTGTCACATGATCGTAACGCTCAGCAAGGGAACGATACATGCGATAGAACTCCTCAACATGAGAGATCAACACTGGCCTCTTCTGATAATACATCTCAGCCTTCTTGGCAAATGAATCTGCATCCTCTTCTATTAGCTTCAACATACGTTTGATGCTGCGGTCCATCTCTACCATAAGGGATCGTTTTGTCAATTTTTTGATTGGCATTTTGATGAAAAATTAACATTGGCTTTCACCTATTGTTGAATTGCAGTAATAAAATTGGTGCATACAGAAACAAATTCCATGCAAATGTTTGGGTAGTTGAAACACAGGTACCATAAGATTCATGCAGAAAGAAGGAAGAAGCTAAAATTTTGCAACTGCTGCCTATATTCCCAAATTTAACCCCACCCCTTTTAGAACATCAACTTAGAGCCCTGTTGAATAAAAGGAAAAGATTCTAGCATAAAGGAAACAGATGTCATGTCACTAGCGAATTGGAGAACAATTTCCTTAGTAGTTATTTGGCAAGACGAGGAGGGGATATTTGAGTGGGTTCAGATTACAAGAAACCGCATAAAGCCAATTATAGTAAAAGAAAGGTACGCCATAAAAAGATCCTCTAAATATTGGAGCACTGCCAATGCACCTAATAATACCTTCATCTTTTCTAGCACTCCCAGAGAAAAGGAACACAAAAGAGGGTAGTACTATCCTAAAACAAACGTTCCCTATCTGTGCAAGGCAGCATAAAGCAATTTGGGGATTGGAAGCCACTGTCAGGGCATGTTAAATATGTAGTTCACCAATGTTTCATACTCTAAAAGTGACATTTATAATTATAATTTAAAATTACATGAACAATACTATTAGCACAAAACATGGAAAAACAAATTGAAGTGTTGTAAAATTATCAGACGATTGCTTAAGCCGGCATTGATACTATGAATTAGCAATCACTCGATGCCTACAACAGAATTAAGCAGAGAGGAGAAAATTAGTAACAAACCCTCGAGATTCTCCGTGAGCCATCTAGAGTTTCTTGGGCTGAGGTGACTATCCCACCACCAAGAATGAGACTTCCCAGACTCCAACCTCTTCAATTGCCTGTCACTCGGAGACTGAGAACAAGAAAAACACATACACAGCACAGTGAGCGAGAAGCACGAAAAAAGCAGTCGCAGTTCATCGAGATGTTAATAAACCAAAAACAAAAACAAAAAACAATCGAATAGACTGTAAAATGGGATCATAATGATGAAGCAGGCAAAAAAGAAGAAGAGGAGTGGCAAAAGCAACGCATACCACTGAGTTAGCCATTGAGCCGAAGAAATCGTGGAGTTCGGAGTACGTTCACCAGAGAGAAGATCCCTGCAATCTGATACTGAAATCGAAACTCAAACTTTAAAAACTACGATCAGAACACAGCCAATTTACATTCCGAACAAAAACGAAACGAAATCGACCATCGATGGAGGAATGCAGGTAGAAAGAAAAGGGATTTTAGGCGCATTAAACAGGAATTTGGTTTGTTTGTTAGCGACGGGGATTCAAAATCGAGGCGCGGAAATGGAGGTTTGAAAGTAACAAATATGATCAGTTTCAGCAGTTCGCAGTGGTGTTGGTGTAGTCGGTGGGGCTGGGCGCGGCTTTGAACAAGGTTAAATGACCATATTGCCCTTCCCTTATTCACACCACATGCTTTCTTTCCACGAAACCAGGATTCCACGCAACCGGGATTTAACTCGGAATCAATAATGTCAAGTCAAGGATGAACATTGGGTGATATAGTTATTTATGTATTTATGAGCTTGAGTTAATTTTACTCGTTCTCGAATTAACTACGAGTTCGTAATAATTTATGGAACAATTTCATTTTTGGTTACCTAAGTTTTTCGGTTGCATATCATCTTAGTAAAAACAAAGTAACTCGTAGATTGAATATCGTCTACAAAAGAACGTAAGATTGTTGATATCTATGTATCTATGGGCTTGAGTCAATTTCACGCCTCGTCTCAATTGTAATAATTTATGCATAATTTCAATCCTTAGATAATATATCATTTTAACATAACAAAATAGACATTAAATAGTATTCTTTTAAGGGGACGGATTCGAACTACCCAACCGGATTCGAACTACCCAACCTAAACTAATTTGGGTTGGTTTAGTTCGATTTTCGAGTCGATATTTTTTGGTCGGGTCAACAAGACAAACTCAAAATAAAGTTTACAATTCAACCCAACTTGTAAGAATGTTAATAATACTTAACATTTGTAATCGAGGTTAGTGATGAGATTCTTTGAAACAATTAAAAAAAAGAATAACCCGATAACTCAGCTCAACGTTGGGTAGTAAACTCTATTTGGATTACTTAAATCACTGATCCAACCAACTCAAAAGCCAACCCACGTACACCTTTAGTCCTTTTCACTGAAAAGGTCGACTTGAGTTTTATTTTGACGAGATTATTTTAAATAAAAATGGAAAAATCATCTACAAAACCGGGATAGGCAGGTGCTTTTGAATGGATTCAAATAAAAATCTAATTAGCTGTTATATTCAATGCTTGGCTCCATGTGTCAGCAATTACCATATTGTCAACTAAACTCATTATTAAGGGATGTAAATGGTAAAGTAAAATAACATTCAATATGTGAGATCCCAATTACGAGAGGTTATGTGAGATTCCACGTTAGTTGGAAAGGAGAACGAAACATTCATTACGAGGGTGTGAAAACCTCTCATTAGTAGATGCGTTTTAAAACCGTGAGGCTACCGACGATATGTAACGAGCCAAAACGAACAATATCTGCAGTGAACTTGGGCTGTTACAAATGGTATCAGAGCCAGATACTAAGTAGTGTGCCAACAAGTACGTTGGGTCTTCAAAAGAGTGAATTGTGAGATCCCACATTCAGTGGAGAGAAGAACAAAACATTTCTTATAAAGGTGCGGAAACTTCTTCCTAGTAGACACGTTTTAAAACCGTGAGGCTGATGGCGATACGTAATGGGCCAAAGCGGATAATATCTACTAACGGTGAACTTGGACTGTCACATGATAGTATCAAAAACATCATGCTACGATATAACAAGTAAAAATCATGTCCCAGCGTTCCTCCGGCTAACAGGAGCAACAAAACCAGCTTGGAGCAACTGGTCGTCCAGAACCACACTGTAAATCACACAAAGCACCATAAGCCTTAAACCATGAACACAAGAAAGAATGAGAAAGCTTGTAAAATGGAATAGAACACCAAAAGTCTTCTCATATACCTGAATGTGAAAAGGAACTAAATAATTGGCTGATTGCCTTTCGAGAACATGCAAAAGTCAATTTCGAGAACATGCAAAAGTCAAATCCTCTGCTGTCTTTCAGGAAGAAGCGCACGGTCAATAAAAATATAAAATAATTTAAGGATATTTGTAGGCTTTCATTGAACTTAATCCTTACGACGACGGTTTCTTAAGCTATATGCTCATGTACTAACCTTAATGTTAGGCAATATCATGAGATGTAGCCCTACAAGGCTCAAGCATATCCTAACCCCATACACTCCACTCTAGGGTGTATACTCAAACCCCTCAAGGCCATAATGTAGGGTTTTTCAAATAGTTTAGCTCCATGTTTTTCATTTTTCAAAGTTTATCATCAACCTTCTGCTTTGCGCGGGAGTCAAATTGCCCTTGTAACAGGCTTTGGGGTAAGTCTCGTGTGTATAGGGTAAGTTGTGCTCTATAAACAGACAAGTACTGAGACCGTATGTCCCCACACGTATCTGTCTACTGGGTACTCCCCAATAGTATACCAAATACGACTTCTGCGATCTTCTATCGGTGACCGCTAAACTCTTTGTACCACGTAGACCTCTAGGAAAGTTCACAATTAGGAGTTACTTTCCAATCGTCCCTACTTGATACTTAGTCAACCCAAAATGCGTGTCAGGCCTAAACGTAGGGTCTATAACTAAGGAAATGTAAAACAACAACTCATGTTCATCCATATATCATTCCAAACTCCATAGGGCACATAGCGAATATCCAAAGCATTAAATGTCTAACCCCTATAACATGCATCTATGAGTATATCATACATATGTAGCTGTCTAACATTCTCAATCAAACGATTACAATCATGCAATACATGTCAAAATCCTAAAAATATCGTCAGGACTAATCAGAGTTCTCAAACGTGAAGCAGAAGCTGTAAAACATAATATCGTGCTAAACTGAAAAATTACCAAGTTCCTAGGCTTAGCTAACATATTTATTGGTTAATTAGGCCTAAAAGCATGCATTCTAATTAGTAGCATAATATCTTAATTGACCCTTAGAAGTATTGCTTGAAAAATAATCCATGTGACAACTTACTCGGATGTCGACTTCCCGAGCTCGATTACAGTCTTCAGAAAATTCAAAATTTCCTGAAGTTCCTCCAATATGACCTAAAGTTCCTCCATTCATGAATCATGTCAGTTTCTTCTTCTTCTCTTCTGTTATTTATTTATTTTTGTTGTACAAATGTGGATATTAAATATGTATAGTTTATCATGAGGGCACTTACTGACATATCGACGCAGAATTCATTCGAAGTTCTTTGGTGCAACCCTTCCTTTGACAACTAATCTCTGCTGTCCATCAAGAGATCCACTGGTTCCCAGTTCGGCCAATAAGAAAGCCATTACATGGTCTGGCTGCCGATGCATCCTATTTTATTTTCATTTGTAGAGAGAGTCCAGTTCCACAGATAAGCAAATAGTTCAATTTAAACCAATACTTGAACAAGACAACGTTGTTTTTCAAAGCATGGAATACCATTTTCATAATTCTGCTTTAAATAAAGATAAAAGAGCAACAGGTAGGCGTTGGACAAAGCTTCAATAACCAACAATGCTGCCAGTTAAAATGCTTCAGTCTATAACTCAGCTTGTAGAGCTCTAATGTAAGGAGTTCGACTCTTGACACTGGACCATGTGAAAACAAAACGTAGGACATTCGGCGCAAGGGCGCTCGATCAGTAAGCTATTATGCACTTCATTTCTAGGGTGACCATCTACAGCTAGCCATTGGACAAGCACCCATTTATTGTTACTCTAAACAACTACATACACATCATTTTTTAACAAACAGATAACCTATCATGATCCAATATACAGTTAACTGTTGCAGCCTCTCTATTAACAGACTTTTCAAGATTGGAATTTAACAATTTCAAAATCAAATACTAGAGTCATGACTTGCCTTGAGATGCGAACTTGAGATCCCGCTTTCGACTGATAACAACTTCTCTAAGCATATGATATCCACTCCTGTAATGCTCAATTGAAAAACATAGCTGCCTTATAGCCTCTCTTTTTTCCTCTGCTCCTTCCATTATCACTACTCTTTGCCTCTCCACCTTCCCTTCTAGTTCCACACGTTCCCTTTCCAATTTTTGCACAAGCTTGCCTTTAGAGCTCAAATTCTCTTTTAAAGTAATAACTTCTGCGTGGAGCTGATCTCTTTCAGATTGGAAGCCGTTAAGGCCACTTTGAAGATTCTCAATCTCGCGGTTAAGTCTCTCCTCCAAATCCTCCTTTTCTGTCTGGACTTTTCTGATCTCATCCTCCAACAGAGCTTGTTCCTTAAGTGGCTGAGATATTTCAGCCTTAATCGGTACATTCTCAGGAAAAATATTATGCTCAGCATTAGATACTGCAAGTTTAAGATCTCTAGCTTTCAACCTTGAAATTCTTTCTTGGAGCTCGGCGACCGCTCTTCTATCTGCACTCACCTTGTCCTTCCATGTTTCAGTATCTTTTCGAGCAGCTTCAAGCTCATCCGGCAAATGGCAAATTTTCTCTGGTTCTTTATTGTTCTCAAGTTCAAATTTTAATTTAGAATGTTCTTTATGCGAGTTCTCAAGTTTTTGCTTTGTAATTCTTAGCTCTTTCACTAGAATCCCATCCTCATGCTTCTGAGTATCTGCCATTGTAGCGGACACTGACTCAGCCTGCAAATCCTTGGTCAATTCTGATAGCACATTCTTCTGGTGCTCACTTTTCAACCTCATAATTTGAATGTCTGAATTTTCATCTGTTGCCGCTTTGAATGGAAATGAACATTCTTCTGCATTATCCTCCTTCATGTGGAGCTGTTCTTTAGCCTCTCTCAGCTCATTCTCCAATTCCATCATCTTCCTGTTCAGTTCTTGATCACCATCTGAATAATTGTACACAGAGGAATCATCAGATCCAGGTTCAGAATCTGTGAAAAAAGATGAATCATATCCTTCCTTTTGGCAAGTATCAGAGTTGCTGCCACCAGATCCAAGGAAGACATCAAAGCCAGCAGCTCGTGGCTCAGAGATAAGATCACAGATATCAGAGCCGTGGGATTGTAGATCTGAAGGGAGATTTCTTCGGAGCTCTCCTGTGACATGATCATAACGCTCAACAAGGGAACGGTATGTGCTGTAGAACTCCCAAATGTAAGAGATCATCATTGGCCTCTTCTGATAATACATCTCAGCCTTCTTGGCAAATGAATCTGCATCCTCTTCTATTAGCCTCAACATATGTTTGATGCTGCGGTCCATGTCTAACATCAATGATCGTTTTGTCAATCTTTTGCTTAGCATTTTGATGAAAAATTTACATGGGCCTTCGCCAATCGTTGAGTTGCAATAATAAAAAATGGAGATTGTAAAACTAACGAAATAAAATTCGTGTAGATAGAAGGAAGAAGCTAAATTTTTGCAACTGCTGCCCATCTTCCCAGATTTAGCCCCACCCCTTTTGAAATACGAATTGACAATGGAGAGAACGGTTGAATCACATCAAAAATACATTTTAATTTTTAAAAAGTGTTTCAAAAATAGCTTTCAAAAGTTTTATTAATACCTAAACTTTTTTAAAGCTTCAAAAAAAACATCCATATTTTTAAATAGTTAAAAAATATCCACTATATGGACGGAACTATTAGTACCATACTTAAAAATACTTATGATTCAAAAGTTTGGAAGTATACAAGGATTTCTTTTGAACTTTTTTTCATAAAGACTAGAGATGTACTTTTAAAATTTCATGGATATTTTTTTAAACATGGTACTATCTAGAAGAGTATTTTTGAACATTTTTAAAAAACTCAAGAATATTAATGAAATTTTTTAAAGTTCTTGAACGGTTTCCATTCAAAATTAATGACAATGGTATTTTTTAATTTTCTTTTAAAAGTTTAGAGGTATTTTTGAAATAAATTACGAAGATTAGGGGTATTTTAATTAATTTAGCCTAAAGAAAACACATAATAATACCTTCATCATTTTTAGCACTCTTGTGGAAACGAACACAAAAGAGGGTTAGAAGCTCTATTCATATTGGTAGTTGACAAGTCCTTGTTTCTATGCATTTTGCATTTGTTGTACTAAAAATTTAAAACTTTATTTGAATTTAAATGTCTCTCTTTTCTAATAATTATAATTATTAGTCCATTGTTTACCAATAAAATAGTTAAGATAACAAGATGAAAGGGTACAATGCGACAACTTTTCTAACCCAAAAAATAAAAAATAGAACAATCAATTTTTCAACAATATTTTAATTTTTTTTTTTTTAAGATATCTCCCTAAAGTTAAATTATTAAAAATACCTCTAAATTTTTCATCAGTAATATTATTTTAAAAAATAATTCAGAGTTTTTATATATATATATTTTAAGTTTTAAAGGTATTACAAAATTAATATAAAAGTATTTTTTTTATTTTTTTAAGTGGAAATTATTGAAAATTTAAAAAATTTAAAAAAAATTTAAAGGTTTTTTTTTTTTTATTAATTTAGTTCTTATTTTCTAAACTTAAATAAATAATATTATGTATTAGAAGAATACAACTCTCCACCGGACTAGTGACTATTTTAAACTTCTCCAAAAGTCTGTCTGTCCATTAATTTAGGGAGCTCAAAAGTCTACTACCAAGAGGATGTATTCTTTAATTATAAATTCATGATTGTTTTGAAAAGTCCAAACGAAAGTCATAAGAACTTATACGGTTGAGTTATGTTGTGGAGGGAAGAGTTTATTCATCTAACATCATATTAGATTTGAAAAACAAATTGAAATGTTGTAAAGTTCTGAGACGCATTGATTGAATGACCTAAAACAGAGAGGAGAAAGGTAGTAACTAACCCTCGAGATTCTCCCGGAGCCATCTAGAATTTTTGGGGCTGATGTGACCTTCCCACCACCATGAATGAGACTTCCTCGACTCCGCCTTCGTCAACTCACCATTGCTCGGAGGCTGAAAACAACAAAAACGCACACACACGCACACACGCAGGACAATGAGAGAGAAGCGCTCGAAAGAGGCAATCGCAGGCCATGGAATAGAATCTAAAATTAGGTCGTGTAATTGAGACTTTCAGTCGGAGAAGAGAAATGGCGAAAGGAAATCGTACCGTAGGGTTAGCCATGGAGTCGGGGGTTCCTTCACTCAGAGAGAGGATCGCTGCAATCTGAAACTGAAACTGAAAAAATGCGATCAGAAATCGAGGCGGCAGCAGCGGCAGTGCAGGGTGTTGGTGCAAGCGGTGGGGCGGGGCGAGGATTCGGCTGGTACAACTCTGGTCCACATTGCAACCTTCCCTCGTCTTCTCCTTTAATAATAACGGTATTAATGAATTAATGAATTAATGAATTTAATTAATTAATTATCATTTCCTAATGTGATCATGGATTTGAAGCCAGAAGGGTATAATCGGAAATGAAATACAAACAATAATCACAAACTAAGCTAAATTAAAAAAAAATATATAGTTTTTGTTTAAAAAAAATATCCTTAAAATTGTTTAAAAAATGGTTAATTTCATTAATGCCTTTAAAATTAGATATATTTTAGTATACACAAGGAACCGTTCATGCACGTATAAAAATATACATATGAATATTTTCAAAAATAATATTAAGTTGTAGATGGTTTTTATCTATATTTTTACGATAATTACTTTTAAACTTTTTTAATAAATGTGGTTTTTAAAAGTTCATAGATATTTTTTAAAAACTACAATTAAATATTCTTTTAAAGTTGAAGGGTATTATTGGAATTTTAAAAAATCTACGCGAGTAATATTTAGAACGAGGGTATTTTTATTTAATTTAAACTAAAAAAACTATGAAACGAGAGAGAGAGAGATTGAAATTTTAGAAAGTTGATACGAGTAATATTATTTAGAACGAGGGTATTTTTATTTAATTTAAACTAAAAACTACGAGACAAGGTGAGGGGGAGAAGAAGCTTAAATGACCATAATACCCTTCACTCATCGACTTTACATGCTGTCATTCCACGAAACGAGGATTGTGAGTAATATATAAATGGAACATGCAGATCACACAATTATGTTTATGTGCATGGGTTCGAGTCAATTTCACATATGCTCAAATTAAATGCCAACTCATATCATCTTAATGAAATAAAATAACTATTAAATAATGTTTTAGCTCGACATGAAAACACACATTTTCGAGATATTATTTTAAATAAAAATAAAAAATTAAATTAATACCCGACAAAATTGTTATAATTCCCTCAGATCATCTAAAGAATATAGAATTCCCATTACGAGACTTTTTGATCCTACCTCTTTGTTTTATTGAGAATAGGAAGTAAAAAGATTTTTCTCAATTAGCTAAATAATTCCGATGACAAATTAAATTTTTCATCATCTTCATCCCCTTTTTATATATAAATACAAATATATTAAAATATTTTGTCTTTTTAAATAAAAATTGTTTTGAAAATTGAAAATCATCCATAAAAAGAATTTAAAACAAATATTTTATAAATAAAAAATAAAAAAGATTTTCTTTTACAAGAAATTTAATGCCAGAAAAATAAATAGAAAAAATTCTAAAAATAGAGCCAACAACATTAACGGCTTCCACGTTTCATGAGTTACCAAATTGTGAGATAAAAGAACCTAACAAAACATATTATGTACGATCATTATTTAGTTCAGATGAATATATATAAGCATGCCACTTGAAAAGCGAGTAAAATAACGAACTTTGTAAATCCTCACAAACTTAAATGCTACTAGAACAACCCGAATTACAATACCACATTCGCTTCAAAATTCACCAACGATCATTCGATAGTCAACTACGTTTTCAAAAAGAGGTAACTCGAAAAAACACCAAGCTTCGATATAACATGTAAAAATCATGTCCCGGCGTTCCTACGGCCAACACGAGCAACAAAACCGGCTTTGATTGGAGCAACCGATCGTCCAGAACCACACTGTAAATCACACGAAACGCCATAAGCCTTAAACCATGAACACAAAGAAGATTGAGAAAGGTTGTAAAATGGAATAGAATACTGGAAGTCTTCTCATATTCCTTAATGTGGAAATGAAATAAATAATTGACTAATTGCCTTAAACCATGAACACAAGGAAGAATGAGAAAAGCTTGAAAAATGGGATGGAATACCGAAAGTCTTCTCATATTCCTGAGTGTGAAAATGAACTAAATAATTAATTAATTGTTTTTCGAACACATGCAAAAGTCAAATCCTCTGCTGTCTTTAAGGAAGAAGCGGATGGACAACAAAACAATAATCTATCCAAATATCATTTAACAATGAAGGAAAATATCAGGTCCATGATCATGTCCCCACCAATGGAAAATCACACTGAATGCAATGAAAAGAACTGTCGTAAATTTATAAAGAGGTAAGGTAGTCCATTATGCCCCAGCTTTCTTAATGCTGGGAGTGTGGCCATTGCACCCATTCGCAAGTGCCAAACTAACTTAGCAATAAATCACAACTTTTCAATAAACATGCATCAGTTTCTCCAGATTACAGTATCGGGATTAGAAAATACCATTAACTCTGTGTATTATCAATATCTCTACGTGTGATTCGTTGGGACATAAACCTCTCCCCCTTTTTATTTTTTGTTCTTTGGAGAAAAAAAGGTGATGAATAGATATCTTCATTTTTATATTTATTATTCGGATTAATTTACTAAATCAGATAGTTATATGAATGAAAGAAAACAGCTTAGATAAATAAAAATTAAAACACGCAAATATGTAAATATATATATAAAACTTACCTTCTCGCATCTGAGAAAGAACAGTCGATTCTCCTTTGAAAGGATAGTGTCTGGACTCTTGCACCCAATGCAAATAACATACTCATCTGAAAGAACACAAGGGGAGGATCGGGTGGCAAATATGAATAAAATCACTCATATTTAGTGACGACAGTAAATAGCAGAAGGTTTGCTAACAGTACTTAACAAGCACCAGCATATTCATCAGTGGAAATTGAAATAAGTCCATCTTTTATAAGTTGATTCTTAACCCCTTCCCCCAATATATAAAGAACTTGCATAATTGCCACTGACTTTCTCAATGCTATACAATCACACATTTTTTTTTTCTTATCTCATCTAGAAATAAGTCCTTGCATTCCCTCTCCTATATTGTCACAAAGATGTTCTGCCCATGTATTGTAAAGGGTTAAACAAATCAAGTTATATGTCAAAGATGATAACGATAAAATGGAGGGAAAAGGCAAAACTAAAGGATATGTTCATAACCCATAAATTCCAATCTTCTTAACTTGTCTCCCTGAACCGGGATACCTTTGACCTTGCCTAATGACATTTATAACTTCATGCTCCCACTTTTGTGGGTCGTCCATCCATGGAGTAAAGAAGGTCGTGTGGCTTGCATTAAAAAGGGTTTTTGGTTTCTTTCGAGCAAAATGCATGGAAGGTTATTCAAGGACTCTTTCTCCACCTTTGTTACTTCTTTAGAACAAACACTTTTTCATGTCATACATGATAGTTTATCTTCTTTGATTTCCAATTAGATATCTCTTTCGTTATAAACCTTTAAGGGTTGGAGGTCATTCTATTTCAATTTCGTTTACCTTCTAAAAATCTTCTTAACTAGCCAGTAAAATAAATTGGATAAAGAGAAAAACATCAAGTCTGAATTTAGGTCACATCTGGCAGCAGAAGACAATGAAGTAAGTCAATGAGGCCACTTACTGACATATCTTCGCAGAATTCCTTCAAAGTTCTTTGGTGCAAACCTTCCCTTAACAACCAATCTCTGTTGTCCATCAAGAGATCCACTGGTTCCCAGTTCGGCCAATAAGAAAGCCATAACATGGTCTGGCTGCCGATGCATCCTATTTGATTTTCATTTGTAGAGAGAGTCAAGTTCCAAAGATAAGCAAATAGTTCAATTAAACCATAAATGATCTACAATAGAAATAGAAAGAGAAAGGGGCGGGAGAAGATAGAAGAAATACATATTGCTGCACTTTTATAGGAAAACATAAATACTCTAGACTATTTTTGCAATAGATGATCCTAGATGGACCTAAAATTTAAAATTTTTTTTTGTAGATCTACTGATGGATAGAAATTGTGAACAAAACCATTGTTGAAAGAGCTAAACTCAGCGCTGTACACAGACATGATGATCACAGTGATAACTTATAAATTCATTTGCCATAATGATAAACAAGCAAGTTTCCTCTCCAAATGGCAATTAGCATGCCATTTGTTCATAGCATCTTAAAAGCATGTAACTAGCTAAAAATACTTCAACTTGTCCAGTTTCTTATAAGAAAATAAATAATAGAAATACTTCAAAATTTTCATATCTTTTGATTGAATATAAAAATTTGCTTCGAAAAGAAAAGCACTTGAAATGTGTTTTCCAATCTGTACTAATAGAGAATGTGCTTAATACAATAACAACCCAAACTCTCTCTTACAACAATATATAGATCACAAGGCAGATTCTGGGGCACAAATTCAACATATGAACATAACATGCCAGTACTTTTATGTCGGGGAGCATTCAAAAAATCAAGAAGAAAATAAATAAAACAACTATAGACAGAAAGATAACCTTTTTTTTTTTGGATGAATATACATACAGACAGCATGGTACTAAAGATTACATCAAACTATAGATTGCAAGCGTGCAGCAAACAAGAGTTCAATTAACATAACGCATATGATAAAATAATCATATAAACTTGTTGAATTGAATAACACAAAATAATGAATAAAAAAATCTGAAGTGCAAACAGCCTATAATTGTAATATGATAAAAATCTGGTAAGAATAATGCATGGTTATATGAGGCTAATGAATACATACGTTTTACATAGATCCATGAAATTGACGAAAACAGTTTTCTTTGTGCCTTCACGAAGAACTTGAGGAGGCCTCATAACTGTTCTACGCCTATCACCTGCAAGCTCTGGATTATTCTCTCTAAGAATGTTAAATACCCGTCCAAGAAGCTGCACAGCAAGACAACAAAAAGGCATCAGTTATCTAATGTTAGCCAAATCTACGACATATCTGTAGCAAATAAAATTTCCAAAAAAATATAAAACCAAACAAATCTCCAGCAATGTTTACAATTACTATTAGTACCAAGCAAAGAATAACGCAAAATCATAGCAATACAACATTTACTGAATACCATGCATACGAGAGTATTAATAAAACAACAATATAAATCTGACATTTTAACTCATTTGAAATGAAACAACAAACCAAATAAATTCCAAAACATGAGTGTTGGTTGAGGGTCTAGAAACTTTGAAGGCCTCCATTTGTTTCAAAACCAAAAACAGTATTCAGATTGTTCTTACAGCTTTTTACATTTTGCAAGATGATTTGTTTCTAAAGGAAACGACGTTTCTAAAGAAGTAAACCACGTACACATACACACAAAAAGAATTTGCCAATATAGGGGCAACAAGAAACAATTCTCTTATATCTTCTAAACATAATTCCACACAAGAACGTCAACAACAAAAAAAAATTCCACAATAAACAGTTTTTTTTATCTTAAGGAGGAGGACCAAAAACCAAGGTAATCAATAATAAAGAAACCAAAAGCAACTCCACACCTCAGATTGGCAAGACTTATGGGATTGACAGATCAAACTTGAAGATTGGAAAGAGGAAACAGATTCGAGAAACTCAGTGATTCCATCTTGTGGTAGCTGGATTAAAATAAAAAATCTCCCCTTAAACCAATGGAATAATGAAACACTGAAGAAAATTTAAAAAGCTTGTGGAGGCTTTGTCAAGGTTGCAAAGAATACATCTTCTCGAGTTGATCTTATGAAAGCTAACACCGAGGTTAATCGCATGAGCATTGCAAGTTGGCTTTGGTCAATGAAATATGGAATGAGGAAAACAGTTTCTGGGATTCACATCTTAGAAGAATTTAAAGGACGAGGAAGTTATTGAATGGGCTGAATTGAGCCAAGAGCTCGCTCCAATAGTCTTCCCAACAAGAGACAATTCTTTGAAATGGCTTCCTAATGCGGATGGATCCTTCTCCATAAAAGACTTAAGGTCCAATATGGGAGAAAAAAATACGATTTTGGATCCTTGTTGTCCTGTGAAATCTGAAAAAGGGAGGTAACCGAAAAATATATAATTTTTCTGCTTGGAAGTTCCACATAAATCCATAAACACCAAAGAAAACCTAAGAAAACCTTATTGGCTTTGTCCCCAAGTTGGTGCCTTGTGGGCAAAACTAATGATGAATCACATAATCATTTGTTCATTTCTGGAATAGAACTCTCAAAGCCTTTGGTTGTATTTAACTTTTCCTTGGAAGGTCAAAGATTTCCTCTGCATATCTCCGTAGCACGACCCCTTCAAGGATGCTAAAGCTTTGCTATGGAAGAAGGCCTTTTTTCTGGATTCTTAGGCAAGAACACAATTGAAGGGTCTACCTAGATAAGGAACAATCCCATGCTAAGCTCTTTGATCTTGCTATTTACCGTGCAATTTCCTCATGTAAATTGTCTAATGTTATTACTTCCCATAGCTATGTCTCCCTCTTAATTAATTGGGATGGTCTTTTGTAATCACCATGAATCAAACATCCCTTCTGTAAATTTCATATATAAACGAAATTGTTTCTTAAAAAAGGCAACTCCACACCTTGGAAGGAAAAAAGCATAACCACGTCAGATTATTCATATTTTGATTATCATAACATGCATCATGGGGAACATTTCACATAGCCTACTATTAATATCTTCATGACTCACACAGACACACAAGCTAGACTAATAATTAACATTAGAATTTGGATTCTTGTTAATGGCACATGCACAACTTTACATTAAATCCAAATGGACGGAGTCCCCCAAGGCATAACCTAAGAACGAACCCACCTTTTGATATCATTGACATAGTTTAGTTTCTTATAAAAATCAATGGATAAGGCCACAGATAACAAACTACATAATAACAGCAAAAAGTTAGCGATACACCAACTGTAAGAATGACTAAATAAGAAATCAAACAAAAAATCAATTTCCTACAATACAAAATGATATACTAATTGAGAGCATAAAATAACGGAAAAATCTGACAATTGTAAAGCATAGCAATACCTCCTCGTACTCATAATCGCGATCACTTCCCTCCCAAGGAAAACGATACTGTAGAACAATTCCCTCTCGATCCTCGTTCTCCCCTGATTGATCTGGAAGGCCATGATACTCACTTTTCAATTGAAGAAAAAAGTCAATCGACAAAGAAACTGAAAAATATTGGTGAGAGAAGGCGATGCTGAACAGAAAAGTATGTCCTATACTAGCTTCAGATTACATACACAACCTTTTTTAACTAGAAACTTTGTACAAATACATGCCCACTTACGCACAGTGATTTAAAAAGTGTGCCTCACCTAGGTGCCTTGCTTCTGAAGCAAGGTTCCCTTAATGAAGCGGGCTTGAGGCGCATGTAGAGCCATCTCCAACCCTTTTTTCATTTTTTTAATCTTTTAGAAAGAAATTCAAACATATTCTAAAAATGTTCATTTTTCTCCACAAACTCTTGTAAAAGCTCTAATCCCTTAATTTTTACTTATCTTATGATTCATAATACTATTTTATTTTTTTTATGTGAAACAGAAAGTTGTATATTAAAAACAGCAAAAGGAAGACAACATAAAGGCAAGGGATGGAGAGAACCCTTCCCCCAAAAAAAAACTAACAGAAAAAAAAAGCCTTCCATTTTCTTCCACACAAAAAAAAAAAATGTATTTCCATTTCGTTTGCAGCTCATGCACAAGTCACACATGACTATAATGATAAAGTGCCCCTACTGCTTATAAGGAAAGTTATTTAAAAAAAAAAAAAAAAAGTAATAAAATGAAATAGAAAAAGAAAATAATAAAACATAACAAAGTTCACATATGCAATGCTAACCGTCCAAATCCTCTGTGGCATCTGCACCGTCGTCGTTCAAGGAGATGGCCTCTACCTGCAATTGAAACAAATGATATCAGTCACCAAATAGAGCTTCATTTAGACAGAGAAAAAAATAAGAACATACTGGTTTCTTCTTCTTCTTCTTAAGTCCAGAAAATGTGGTAGGCTCCAAGCCATCAGAAACTGCAGGACAAAATATTTAAATAGAACCATCAACCAATAATCCTTAGATACAAACAAAATAAAAATATCAAAAAACAACCATGCAATGTCAACTTTCATACCTGACAAACTTTCAGTTTTCTCTGCTAACTTGTCAACAGACTCGTCAGCCGGATCCTGAATTACAACCTTCTTCTTCTTCTTCTTCTTAGTTGGATCAAAGGGTGCAATCTGCAAGGAATAAACCATACACATTCATCATGGTGTTGCACCAATACTTGCACATGAACAATGGTTCAGAAACTGCACTAGATTACAATTACTTAAATGTTTGGATAAAGACACATGGTAAGATACCAGCCAAGGAAACTCCACAAAAGAAAAATGCAGCTTTTATCCATAGCACCAGTAAACAATCAAATAGAAAAAATCCTCGAGAACTGAATTGGACTGTTATCAAAACAAGACCATACAACCACTAGAATAACATTCAAGTAAACTGGAGGAATCATTGATGACTGGAACACAAGGCCCAGAGGCAACCTAATCCGAACCTCGAAAATGTTTCTTCCGATTTTGCTGGGAATTCAAGGAGTAAGTTAAATTAAACCTTACATCAAAGTTAGTTGCTAGTTGTGGGCATGGCTAGACAACAAAGCTATTTTATATACTAATTGTTCTGGTTACATTCGATGCATTTTAGCCAGGTCTAGACATTTGAGTTCTGAATCAGTTTTTTTACTACTTAATTATATTGCTATGTTCACATCCTAAAGTAACTAGATTTTGGGTGCTCTGTTGGTTGGATTTGGTATACTATATTCAATGGTTCACGATTTTCTCATTTAACTTTGAATAATATCTATGGGCCACAGTTTGTAAACCTTTTCTGTAATTATAGAAACGAATTATAGTAATAGTACAATTGACTTCCGGAGATATACATGCTAGAAATGAATTACCCACCCCCCGGGTATTGAAACACAGAAGTGCATGGTCCATCGAGTTCCAACCCACAGATTTAGGCAAGGAAAAAACAATAGCTATGTGCATGGAAACAACAGATAAGAAAGACAAAAACTCACATCTGCCACCTGATCGTTCACATCATTCTGAGCTTCATCCGCCATGATTCCTGCAATAAGGTAGAAAATGATTTAATTTAACCGAGTTAAAGCATTAACACCAGCAAGCAACCAATTAGTAATACAAGTGGAAATATCAAAATTGGGGTCGCGAACAAATGATTGCCGATAAAATTCAACCCACCGCGCGCCTAAAAAAAAAAAAAAAAAAAAAAAACTGATTTCATATATATAAAATATAATCTAATTTGAAATCCTGTATTGATACAAAAAAAATAAAAAATCTTCAAATTAAAATTAACCTAGTCGAAGATTCACCCTATTTTGAAGATGGAAAAACCAAAGAAACCGAAAGAAAAGAAAAAAAGAAAAAAAGGAAAAAAAAAGAAAAGAAAAAAAGAACAGAAAAGCAATTGATCCAACCGGACCTGAACTAAGGGCGCCTGAGAGATGGAGGGGCCGCGACAGAAGATGGTGGATGGGCGAGGCAGCGTAGGGTCGCAGGAGAAAGGTAGATAGGAGGAGGAGAAGAAAGAAGGGGGTGAGCCGGTGGGGCTGTGCTGCTTCAACAGAAATGGGAGAGGGTTAGAATCAGAGAAGAAAGAAAACAGGTAAGAACCTAGGGTTTAGCTTTTTTCTTTTTTTTTTTTTTTTTTTTTTTTTTTTTTTTTTTATTTT
>NW_019268530.1:3971829-3983183 GCF_002738365.1 Cucurbita moschata
TTTTTTTTTTTTTTTTTTTTTTTTTTTTTTTTTCTTTTTTTAATTTATAACGACTTATGTAAGAAAATTCTAGAGATAATTAGTTTTTTTCCGAATATATATATATATATATATATATATAAAGTTCATCAATTTTAAAATTAATTTTTTAATGTTAAATTAAAATGTAAATTTAAAAAATTGGAAAAAGATATAATTATGTCAATAAAAATGTTAAACTTTGTATTAATTTAAACCTCTAAATAATTGTTGATTTTTAAATAGAAGGTTAATTTTAAAAATTAGTTAATGCACGGATAAATTTTAAATTATGTGTCTAAAGTGGTATAGATTTAATTAATAAAATTATATTAAATTAATAAAAATATCTTTTGCATTTTATTTAAAAAAATATGATTGAATTTTTCAAGGCTTTTAAAAAATTATAAATTTTAAAATCCCCGTTCAAAATATTTTTGTTTAATATTTTATTTATAAAAATATTTTTGAACTTTGAGAAGGGTTTTGAAAATATACTTAACTTTCAAAATAGTCTGTGAACTTTTGTAAATTTTAAAAGAGAAATTAAAAAATATACGGCTAATATATATGGACAGAACGGTAAATACTACATCTAAAAAAACATACCTAAATTCTCACAAGTAACATTAATATAAAATAGTTACATTTAAATTTAAATTTTTAAAGTGAGAAAGGGTATTATTAAACTTTTAAAAGTTTAAGAATTTCGAGACAACCAATCAAAAACCGACCAACCAATAAACAACCCTGCATGTTAGAAAGAAAGGCTTTGAATGATTTATGAGTAAAACTTTAGTTTCGTTCGTGTTAAAATATATTTAATACTAAATTATAGTTTACGATACATATCATATTCGATATTTTATTATAAGCAAATACTTAGATATTTGCTTCTTGCATCCTAACGGTGAATTATAAGCTACTTACATTCAAATAAATAAATACATAAAAGGACACTTCAGAAAAATATAAAATTACCCCCTAAAAACACAAAATTACATTCAATCAATCTTTATTAACTTTATAACAACGAGAAATAAATAAATCTAACCACACTAATTACATTAGCAAGTGCATGAACCACATGAAATGTATTTCTTAATAGTAAACCAAAAATTATGCTCTGAAGATACAATGATTTAATGTATTTGAAGAACAATCTTGTCTAAAAACTATATACAAACTGAGATTAAGCTTGTTAATTAAGTGTCGATTAAGGAAATAATAACGTTTTCTATCTGGGTGTGATGGTGGGAGCTACTCCACTTACAAGGTCGCTGCCAGAGACTTCTGATGTGTAATAGTTATTCATGTTGGATGATGAAGATGGAGGACTGGTCATTTTTACGACGTTCGTCATTGGAGGCTCTGCAACTTTCGTATCAGACTCGGGCAGCATAAGCCAGATAGTTTCGAGTGTTCGAACGACTTCTGCCATTGAAGGGCGTGCATCTGTTTCATTTTGGCAACATTTCAGAGCCAAAGTCACAAATCTTTCAACACATTCAAGGGGATAAGATCCGAGTTGACCATCGACAATCGAGAAAATTTTTCCAGACTGATATGCACGGTCGACCTGTTGACATATGAACGATACAAGTATTTAAAAGAGATGCCAGTGCAATACAGAGAAGGCCTTTGCAATCAAATTATGCATACGACTATGATATCCAGTTCTTGCACTTGGTGTTGTGGTATTCCAAAATAAAGAGGCCATAACAAATGCTTTTTGGATGTAATACCTCTCTAACGATGTTCTTGCCGTGTGAGATCGGGTGCCGCCCAGTTAAAATCTCTAAAAACACGACACCAAGACTATAAACATCACTCTTGTCTGTCAATTTATGAGTCAAAAAGTACTCTGGATCGAGATAACCCTGGAAAATGGAAGCATGCAAATTTAAAGGCACATAAATACCCTTTAACTAAACTCAATCCAGGAAGTGTAACCAGTTATCTAACCAAAAACAGTAACATAGAGAATAAACAAAGGAAGATATTTTTATGTAACCAGTTTCTCTATATCATGTACCATGGTATAATGAGCAAAGGTTTGACATTCCATTTGTGTCCCAACATCCCATCTCAATTATCTCAATAGGACAATTTTGAAAGTGGTTTTGAATGTGCAAATCCATTTTACCATGAAAATGTTGAAATATTTGTGCTAGCTTAAGTCGTGCGATCAGCCCCATCTTACCGAATGCAAGCGCTTTAACGGACTTTCTCTAGAGCTTATCAGATCTGAAGTACCTCTTTGACAAGGTTTATCCAGATTTAGATCATACTATCATATGTCTTAGTTTCTCAATTAATGGTGTAACGGTCTAAGCCCACCGCTAGCAGATATTGTTCTCTTTGTGCTTCCCTTTCAGGTTTCTCCTAAAGGTTCTAAAATGCGTCTACTAGGGAGAGGTTTCCACACCCTTATAAAGAATGTTTCATTTCCCTCTCCAATCGATGTGGGACCCCAGGGCCAGCGTCCTTGCTGGCACACCGCCTCGTGTTCACACCCTTCGAGGGTCAGCCTCTTCACTGGCACATCGCCTGGTGTCTGGCTCTGATACCAAATGTAAAGCCCCTAATTTTCTTAGGCTATTTAGTGACGTCACCCCATACATGCTTGGTAACACCCCTAATTTTCATGTTTTTTTTTTCTATTTGTATCTTAGTCCCTAATCTTTTAGGATTTGATTCTAGTCTGAACTTCTAATCACTTCCTATTATGGTTATCTTTTCACTTTAAAATCTTGATTGTGATCCTTAAGTTTCTTTCACATACACTCCATCCGAGCTCCAACCTGTTGTAATACTTTTGTATTTCCTTCTTTCGAAGATTAGCTTCCTTATAGGCCATTATTTCCCTGCGTGATCTAGCAATCCATGACTATTAGGGTTGTAGAAAGTTGTAAGAAATGCAGAATGCCATTTATCTCTAACATCAAACAAATAAAGGAGAAATCCGTTCTATCATTTTCTGAAAGGCAAGAGATGTTTATGAAAGTGAGGGTATTCCTCTATTTTCCTTTTGCTATCATATTTACCATTATAGTAGAACTTGTAGCGTCTATGAAAACAGGGCGTCATCTAAATGGTAATCTCCTATAAAACCTTTAGATTCCCACCATAGACGCCTCTGTTTATTAGTGTTACAAAGGATCTTTCCTTTATAAAACCTAATAGATCAATTATAAGTTTATAAAAAAGGATACCTACCTTCTAATACCTAGTAGACATCCTAGAATCTACTAAAATCGTGACGAGATTGTAAGCAAAAATTGAACTCTTTCATTAAATTTCTAAAAGTTTAAGAAATATAGATAGAATTTTACCGGTGTCCCTTTTACTACCGTCGATACATGATTTGGCACATCGCCTTCTGTATCTGGTAGAGGTGCAAGTCGTGAAAGTCCGAAATCAGCAACCTTTGCCAAATATTTGGAGTCTAATAATATGTTGCTGGACTTGATATCCCTGTGGAATATTGGGGGATCAGCTTCCGTGTGAAGGTACAGAATTCCCTTAGCTGCACCCAGGGCAGCTTTTAATCTTGTGGCAAAACTCAAAGGTTTTGCAGAACGTACTGTGATAACACAAGGAAGCATAACAAGTCAATGCTCAAAAGAGGGACATGAAAACAACAGCTCAAATAAATAAATAAATAAATAATTTATTCTTCAGTTGACATAAATATGAAGGAATAAGAACCCTGGAACGTATAAAAACCCGTCTCACAATTTGCATAACTGAAACCGAATCTTCAAAAAATAATTTATAGGAAAGTTGCTGAAATGTACCAGAAAGGTGATCCCTCAGCGTGCCATTTGACATAAACTCATAAACCAACATCTGCATGATTAAAAATCAAAGTCTGCTCAAGGCCAAATTTCAAGGCAGTGCAAGGAATTGACAAGAAAGTAATGTCCAGCGAGCTGATAAAATTAGTAGCTGTGACACAAGTAAGTTTTGTGACAGAATTTGACAAACAGAAACTTTAATTTAAATTATAATGCAACGTATCACCTTAAAATTCGAGCTTTTTTTTAAATTTTTTACTAGAAACAAAACTTTTCAGTGAAATAATGTAGATAAACTGATGATGAAAGGAAACGACCTCCACAAGGGAGGGAAAAAGAGAACAAAACAAAGATTAATGCATTCTACTTTAGACATAAATCTTGAATAGAATAAGCCACAAGAGTTTAAAAAGAGAATGCCATGAAGAAGTCTTTTGATGAGCTGAATCAAAATGACCTTTCCAAGAAAGATGTTCGTCATTAAAAATCTTTTGACTAAATCGTCACAAATTTAAATAACAGGGACTAAAGTGAAACCTAAGTGCATGGACTATATTGGAACTTCAATAAAATACCAGACCAAATTCAGGGGTGTTTTTGCAAATTTTTTATGAAAATGATAAATAAATAAAGAATTCCTCAAACTACCTGTTCGTCTTCTTCATCACAATATCCAATCAAAGCCACAAGATTTCGGTGGTGTAATCTTGACAATAATTGTATTTCAGTTAGGAACTCCTTTTCACCCTGTAGTGAGCCCTCCTGTGCACGTTTGATAGCAACAGCAGTGCCATCTGCTAGAATTCCTTTGTACACCTTTCCATAACCACCTTGACCAACTACCGTGGACTCGTGAAAATTGTTTGTAGCTAGAGCCATTTCACGGTATCCAAACTCCTTTACGCCCTCAATATGTATGGAGGTTTTTGACACTGGTATAAATGAAGATCAAATGTTAAATAATCACAATACTTAAAGACCAATATATGATCTTTTCTTATTATTTAAAGTGACCAAGAGAACTCTGAGATTAATCATATTCCAGTCACCTAGTTATGAAAGTTTGATTTTTCGAATAATAAAGCCTGATATAAAAATGAAGGCTGACAAAATTATTATAGCATGTCATGTAATGAGCCATAATATACTATAATTCTAACAAAGAATGAAGAAGTAATAGCCTCAATTATACAAGCATAAGAATTTAAAGAAAATGGAGATAAAGCTAATTAACTGAAATTTATTTTAAGATGCCTGATGATCAAGTACAAGGCCATTCAATCAAGACATGATGGATGATCTTAAATTAGGGTGAATGGTAATTCTATTCTATCTTCAAATTTGCACATCCTAGGTCTTCTTATATAGGAGAAAGACCTTGTACAGCATTAAAAAAAACGATAAGTACTAAATATCGACAACTAATACACAATTATAAGATAGGAAATTCTATCAAATTATCGGTTCATGTAAGGGAACCAAAAATTTGATTGATGGATGGATAATCTCGAAGTATTTGCACAGGAAAAACACAGCCACAGATAGTATGAAACTGCTATTACCACATGGCATCAATA
This sequence comes from Cucurbita moschata, assembly GCF_002738365.1. Classification (NCBI taxonomy): domain Eukaryota; kingdom Viridiplantae; phylum Streptophyta; class Magnoliopsida; order Cucurbitales; family Cucurbitaceae; genus Cucurbita; species Cucurbita moschata. The sequence goes on from NW_019268530.1 coordinate 3,977,225, forward strand.
AATGCATTACAAGTTTACAATATGCTGCAAACCAAAAAGTTAGCTGAATGAAAATATCTAACATGTCCAAGTAAACTTGCTTAATCTTGCAATAAGATCATCATGCCAATCAACCATTTTACCCAATGCATTTCTGTCAAACAATCTTCATAAATACAAAAAAAAAAAAAGTACACCTTTAACTTCTACTAACACATCCAAGTTGAGTTTGTACATCAAGCACACTTGATATATGAACTTACTATATGGGTAACATATTTGTAAATCATCTCCTACGTTACATACTGACTTTTACAGATTACAAATGTACAGATTAGGACAATCCTCTGATACTCAATCCTCCAAACATAGTTTATATAGATTCAGACCTCCAAACCTATGAACCAGCATCCACTAAGAGTTTCTTTTAAAACTTTGGCATTTATTACTCATGACCATGAGGTTTCAAAACTAAGGTATCATCATTTGTAGCATATAACATATTAAAGCGTATTAAAGTATTGATTTAAGATTATATTCACCAAAACCCATAAACTTAGGCTTTTGGGTTGATTAGTGATTTAACATTGTATCAGAGTAGGAGGTCCAAAGTTCGAAACCCAAAAATCCTCTCCAATTAATATTGATTTCAACCTTTTGTCCTTCTACAAATATGCAAGCCAATAAGTGAGTAAAAGTGTTAAAGTAGCGATATAAGAGTAAATTCATCATAACTACTCATCAACTTAAGCTCTTGGGTTCATGGGTGGTTTAACATAAAATGATTTATATTCGGTCACAAACTAGCATCGAAACCTTAGCTCTCATATGTGGTTCTGCAGGGAAGCTATAAGCACACCCATATAAATCGTTCACTTATTAAGAATTGGGCATTGCAAGAGAGGAGGCACATAAAATACTACATCCTAATTTTTAAGGAATAAACTACTTACGACGATGCCTTCTTGAGATGTGGTGGCCCCTCACACGTAATCTTACGATAAAAATAAAAATAATTGCAGATAGCGTTGCTCCACCAGCAATTGCTCCTAATATTATTCCAGCCAATGCCCCTTTACTCATAGTAGAATCAGATGGTGATGGAATAGATACTGCAATACGAGAAAAAAAAATTAAGCTAAAAATCAAATTTGAAGGATTGTGATAATCATAATAGCTAAACATGTAGGTCTCCAACCAAAAATAACATTAATTGTTGATTATAGTCTTCCAGTTATAAGTAAAATAAATGCAGTCATCTGCTCAGTATCGGGTATGATGGTGCCAAAATGGAAACATTTAACTAGTCAGCAGGGTTGATACCATAGAACATATCATGTCGTGTCATCAGGAATATTTTCTATTGTAAATAACTAATTGACATAAGCCTCATTAACTAAAAATGCAAACGAAACCACAAATATAGAAGCGTCATAAGGAGGAAAAAATCACCATTATAAAGAGAAAATAATATAAATAAACATTGATGAAAAAGTATTTCGCAAAGATAATCAAAACATGCATTTATGTAGCAATGGCCCAATAAACGCGCATAAAAGGTTACCACTATGCCACAGACAGGGTTTCTATCAATAGATAATAATTAGGAAGTACAAGTATAGGAAGCCTTTTTCCAATTGCTTCAACAGGTAACATGAAAACCAAAGGTAAAAGTGAGCTTTCACAACAATATTCAGTCTCTGACAATTTAATATAAGAGAGAGTATCCTAAAAAAACTCATCAGAAAAGTTTTAAAGACCAACCATCCTTATAAACATCGGATATTGTCAAGCTGAGAAGTTCATACGGTCCAAATATGTCGCTATCTGAAATGTTCCAACTTGTAAACTTGGAAACAATTCTTACAACCTCGCTGTCATTGAACATGTGAGTACTATTGTTATCGGCAACATGTAGAGGGAAAAGCTTCAGGTTCATTCTTAATCGAGGCCCCTTTTGCCACACAATAGAACCAATGTCCAATTGTTCAAGACGTAATGTAAGACCATTGGTCAGGTACTCCTCGAACATTTTTTGATATGGACTAAAACGTGAGAATCCGGGACTTTTCAAACGATATCCAATAAGAAGAGGTGCAGAACAGACACAAAATGAGGGACATTTTGCCGAGTAACATTCATAAGGAGGTGGGCATATTGAATCAGAACAGTCAAGACTTTTATTTGTTGGAATGTCAATTATATCCTCACGCTCAGATCCACAGAAGTGCACCAGGCTGTTATTAGAACAAGCAGGATTCCCATGAAGCCTGAAATTTAGGGGAAAAAAAACATCCATAAAAAAAGAATATAACATCAATTTGTCAAGTTTGGTTGTACGCTGTGCACACATATACTTAAAGCCAGAAATTCAAAAGGACAAACATCAATTTTTTTTTTATTGGAAAGAAAGCCATTTCATTCATATGGTGAAATGTATACAAAATATCCTATCATAAAGAAATTTATACAAAAGACAAACATCAGATTTAAAAAGGTAATGTAAGGGATGGTTCACTCTGCACAAATGGATCGAGTAGTGCACATGCATTATGCCGATTGAAGATAAAGAACTTCATTAAAGCCATATTGTACTAATTTTGATACATCAGAGTTAAGAGGAAGAAGCAAACCAGACAGTGACGTTCTGAGGGAGATCGATGCTTCCCAAAATATTTGAAAATTTGTTGTTCTGCAGCTCTCTGCAGTACAGAAGAGGCAAGAATAAATATTTGGTAAAGGAAGTGCAGAGCAGTCTATAATCCTTCAACCCCTCAACATAGCAATTTAGTTACTTCACGTCTTACACTGTAAGGCTGTCCAAAACTTTGAGCGTCCTGTTTTGCCATATGGAGGATGGAACTGAGCCGTTCAATGAATTATTTGCAATTGACCTGCCATGTGAAACTGACAAACTAACCATTACTTTGTACATTGAGTTGTATAATAGATTAATCAGTAACTTCAAACCTAAGTGAATGTTTGGAGAAAAATTCATGTACATCCTAAGGGAAGTAATAGCAGTAAGGATATTAGTTTATAAATTAAAATCTTCTATTTGAAATAGTTCAGTTAGATTCCGTATCAAATTAAATAGACAAACAATTGAATACTCCTCCTCAAACAAATGACACATATATTGTAACGACCGAGCACAACAAGAATTAATTTTTTTATTTTTCCTTTAAAGTTCTAACTTCCAAAATTTTATTGAGGGCCTTAGAGTCCGAATTTCAAGATGAGGTAGAAGGAAAAAATGCTTAGAAAAATCCGAAGAAAATAGTGAAAAATGAGAAAAATGATCTAGATGGGTATTTTGATTATTTCCATGCATAGCTAATTCTGAAACTTATAATTAGCCTAAAAGCAGAGTTAATTAGGGAAAAAAATAAAGAAGAAAAAGGAAAGAAAAGAAAGAAGAGAGAGAAAAGAGGATTTTGAGAGAGCAAATAACCGTTGGACCTACTCCGATCAAGCCACCTAGAGTCCTTTTCCAGCTATGGTCTCTTCATGAAGCTTGCTTAGAAGGTTGATTACATTCAGTCTAATACTTGAATAGCCCAAATCCATCCAGAAATGAGGAGATCGAGAGGTAAGGATTTTGAGTTTTTGTTCTCGATTTTTATCCAAATCCGTAAGATATCTATGGAATTATGTCCTCAAATTTAACTATACTATTCTAGAGAGGACTTCACACATCTTCGTCAAGGAACCTCGACACAAAACTCACCAGAAATCGGAGTTTCGTCGATCCTCCAGAAAGTTTTTTTAGTTTTGGACCGACTTTTAAACGCATTTATTTCTCTGTATAGTTAACGGAATACAATGAAATTAATTTTGATGGAAGCTGGTTGAAGACTCTTCAACTTTGGTGAGGGAACCGAGTTGAATCAAGCTACATGGAAAAAGATACAAAATTTAAATTAAAAACAAAAAAAAAACAGTAAAAAAAAACGCAATGGAATCTAGAAATAATCCAGGGAAGACAAACAACAAGTGAACACACATCACACAAAGAGGAGACGAACATGTCAAGGCGAAGGCGTCACACGCGTCAAGCTGCTAGGAGAGGAATGTGTCAAGCAATGAATAGGGACACGTGTCGTGACGTCGTAAATCGCAGAAAGTAAAATGCAGGCAAGCACGAGACGTCAGGGTTGAAGTTGCGATTCTAGAGGGGCCAAATGTCATGCTAGGAGCGCGCTACCTCTCCATTGGGTGCGTCTGTACTTGTGCGTGAACTGTACATGTGGAAGCCTTCCAGTTGCGCGTGGAAGCATGTGAGGTCCATTTTTTTTGACCCATTTTGACTCATGTTTGTTTATTTCAACTTCGATACTAATCTAATTTGAATTGGAATTAGGACTTACCAAAGAAATTACAGAAAATTCAAAGCTCCCAACAAATGAAAATCAAGCTCGAGAAGGCACAATCCACCGACATAAATAGCCATTCAGACTTTCTTCAAGTAATAATTGTCGCTAGGGCATGCTAATATGCGAGCATATCTCACCTTAGGTGGTTGGAATATGCATGATTAGGACTTTAGAAGGGCCATATTGGACTGTGTGTTATAAAAATTATGAAAGGATAAGAATTTAAGATGCAGCTGATAATGATTTCCGTTGTGCTATATAAGAGAATAAGACATTGTGATCTGTACTTCAGGTGATGAATGAATGTTATCTCCTCATTCAGCTTGCATAAATGTTTAGATAATGTAGTTAAGAATAAGGCACTAAAACTAGGTCATTTTCAAGTTGACCTAGTTCAACATGTTTCCAGTAGACCGAGCACCTTCGGGTCAGAGCGGCAAAAGACCACAGTTCTTCTAGATATTAGATTAGCCCTGATGAGCTAGTCTTGAGTGTTCTGAAAATATGAGATTGAGATTCAAAATCTTTTCTCCTTGAGCTTGATGAACCTTTAAATCATATTAAGTGGGGGAAGTGTATCAAGTTTTGCACACATCTTCTTAAACTTGCATAAAGTCATTTGTAACGGGGTTGTTTTTTTTGTTCCACATGAAAGAAGGTCGTGCAAACTTCGTACATTCTATTTACTTGCTCTTTTATTGAGTATAAAGATTCTAAGAACTCCAAAAGTTCATTCACGGAATCACAATGATTTACCAAGCCAACTACCTCACTCTCAATTGAGTTCTTGATTTGAATGTACAATCAAGTGTCATCATGAAGCCAATCCTTCTTTGAGTCATCCTCGGGTAGATCTTGATCAATGTCGCCATCTATCTTAGTGCTTCGTAGATAAAACCAAATCGTCCTACTCGAATTAATAATGGGAGTCATTTAACTAATGCTCCATGGGTGTTTGACGAAAGAGAAACCATATTAGATACTACCACAAGTTTCATCTCAGCCATTAGTTTCACACAAATGTAGATAAACCCCAAGAGAAACACGAACCAAACCAAACCTTAATTGCGAGAGAACCAACCAACCCACACGCAAATAGCACAACCCAAGACAAACTATGTAGGCATTATCAAATCCAATCACACAGATCAACTAGAAACTTCAAGTTGAGACAAATCCAGGCGGTGGAAACAAGAATGGATCTTTCACCCGCCCTTGCATGCTGATGCTTGGCTGCGGGAACAAAAACTTCCAGTGGCCCATGTGGCTCACGTGCAACTCTTTCTGGCAAACAACGACGATGGTCCTACTCTACTAACGGTGTCACTCCTCTTAAGATGAGTGGTGTTGACAAATGGTCACTCTAACTTGATGACCCAAACTTCAAACCCTAGCCTCACTTGGAAGAGAAATCCTAATCGACAAACAAAAATTCTAAAACCATAGGGACTCTGATACCGCTGATACCATGTAATAAATATTAAAAAAATACTCTATGCATTTTAGATTAGAGAGTAATATATATATAACTACAAAAAAAAAAAAAAAAAAAAAAAAAAAAAAAAAAAAAAAAAAAAAAAAAAAAAAAAAAAAAAAAAAAAAAA
>NW_019268530.1:3983622-4020576 GCF_002738365.1 Cucurbita moschata
AAAAAAAAAAAAAAAAAAAAAAAAAAAAAAAAAAAAAAAAAAAAAAAAAAAAAAAAAAAACCTAAACTAAAACATGTACAATCACACCCAATTGTTTTTTTCCCATAGATTGCTTAACCGAGGGTCACATCGGGTAACCACATCACTTAAATGTAGTATACCTTGGAGATTAACCTTAAATTAAATATCCTATCATAAGCCAACCACATATCGAGCGATTGGTTCATGCTCTCTACCAACTAGATCATTTCTTGCACTTGGCAATTCTTCAATGTAGTCCATCAATAACATTATTACTTGTTTACAATGGTGTTACGGATAGTAGAGTAGCTGCTGGTAGGCAGGTATCTTTCATGCACCAACTTTTGCATGTGGTGCCATGTTCAAATAGTTCTCTTTCCATACCTCCTTCAATGCTGCTACAAGTTATTCTTTTCCTCCAGAGTATTCATAATCGAATATGTTCTAAAAAAATTTATCTAATCAAGAATGCCTTCAATATCCATTTTCCATTATAACTAGGGAGGTCGATCTCCATCCGATAGTCTTGGTTTTCTTGTTGGTGGTGTTGATGAAATTTTTCACCCTGTCGTCAGTTTTGTTGGAATTCTGCATCTCAAGGTTGAAAATTTCCTTAATGTTGGGGGTAGTATCCTCCCTCACTTGAAGAGACAGGTTCTTGGATTGTATGTCATCCAAAAGCTGGTTTTTGATGCTGGTGTTGGTAAGGGATAAAATTCCTGCCAGTGTCGAAATGGAGCCTTCTTTGTTCCTGAGGTAATCTTGCTCAAGGAGCAAGTTGTTCCTGCCTCTCTTCCCTGTACTGGTTTCTGTCTCATACTTTTGTTGCTGGTCATTCAAACTGGGTCGTTGCAGGGTAAGCTAACCTAATTGTCTAGCCATTTCATAACAAGCAACTTTCTTGGTTAGATCGCTGTTATGACTTGGCTCGTCTCAAAGCTTCGCTCACTTTCTAAATTTTTGCTGCATGCTCTATTCAGGAGTTATGCCTTAATTGGAATACTTTTATCTTTCCATTGTAGTTTTTTTATACTGTTCTTTAATTGTTGTCTACCCTCCCTTATGAATGTCGTATCCTTTGAGAATTAATCTTTTTCATTATATTAATGAAAAGTTTCATGTTTATTTAAAAAAACCAACTCATACCAAAAAAATGACACCCATACATCATTATGCAGGTCTAATTCCATACGTAAAAGTTGTCATTTATGTTTGACTTTTGTAACCTTTTTCTGTCATTCTCTGTATAATTAGGTTCCCTATAACATTACGTTTGTCTTCTCGGAAATGTACAAACATGATATACGCTATCAAGCTAAATCCAGCACCACCACCCAACAACAAAGAATTGGTTAAAAAAATTCACTCACAATTTCTGAAGAAGTGGTAGATCCGAAAGACTGGATGGTATGGTGCCAGTAAGACGATTGTCTGATAAAATGCTGCATTTAATGTAAAGACAAGAAAATGTCAAACATACCATTCAACATCATATTTTTATGGCAGGTTTTAATCTTAAAGTTCTTTAATCAAACACTGAAATTGTATTTGCAAAAGATGAGACTCTTACATGGTAGTAATATTCTCAGAAAACTTGTCTCGTGGTATGAATCCACTTAGTTGATTGTTACTTAGATCCCTGAAATACGAAGAAACAGAAAAGAACACAAACTAGGGTCAATTTTGAAGGAATGCACAAATTTATAATCATGAAGCCAGCATAGCCCAGATGTTGCAATCTCAATAAACCTAATTTAGACTTACAGATAACCCAGGTTCTTTATCCTGCTCAGATTAGGAATTGGTCCTTGCAAACTACAGTTCCTTAGACTCCTGCGCAAAATCAATCACAAAGACAACCAATGCATTGTTTTATAAAAAATAGTACATGTCCAAACTGCTATTTCAAATATAAGAGCATATAAAGCTTATACACAAGTATACATACAAGGTTTTGGTACATATCATACATCAGATGTAGGAAAACGGGCGGATTGATTTTTAAATATTTAGTCTTCACTAAACGTATGGCTATTGTTACAGCACAGTAACTCTAGTGACGAGCTTAATAGTTGTGTAAAGAATGTACAATTAAAATAAAGAACAACCATACATAATAACATATATATTATAACACTACCCATCGAGATGGAGATGAAGCAAATACGTCAACCATGTCTAGCTTGTTGCAAATATAATTTAGTCTTGCTCCATTTAAAACCACATTTTGTTTCTTGAATTATTGATTTGAATGTACAATCGAGCATCATCGTGAAGCCAAGCCTTCTTTGTGTCATCTTCAAGCATATCCTAATTAATGTTATCATCCATCTTAGTACTTCATAAGATAAAACCGAATCGTCTGACTGCAATCATAATAATTGGAGTCACTTAACTTATGCTCCATGATTTTTGATGAAAGAGGAACTATATTAAATACTACCACATGTTTCATTTCAGCCATTAGTTACACACAAACTGAATATGACTTTAACGTACCACCTCTGCAAGAGTGCAAAAGCTCTACTATGGACAAACCTCATTACAGCTTTCTTTTGGAATCTATGGAAGGAAAGAAATCAAAGAATATTCATAGAGAAGACAGAGACCTCATTAAATTGTCTAATGCTTTTACTTCCTATAGTCATACCTCCCTCATTGTAAATTGGGAAGTTGTTTTGTAGGCATCATGGATAACACAACCCTTTGGTAAATTTCAAACATCAATGATATTATCTCTTATAAAAAATATATAACGCTAACACAATCAGACATGCTCATCTAGGAATTGAAAAACTGAAATGGACCCAAACAAAACTACCGACTTCCAAGAGTATCAGAAAATAATCCAAAAAGACACATTTTAAAGCCCTTGTGCCATCAAAAATCTTATTCCCAAGCTTTAGAAACAAAGAAACGGTCCAGCAAAGCTTTAAGATTATCATCACCAAGTCTCGACCAAGTAAACTCCAGATTTTTCAATAAATTTATTGAAAAACCGCATACCTTTAGTTTATCTTCCACCTGTACACTCTCATGGATCCAACATGTAATATTTAAGTCCCCACCGTACACCAAGGAATGTCACAATATGTATAAAAAGAACTCCATTCACTCTACAAATGCTTCCTTTCCCGATAATCATTAGGTCCACACATTTGAGATCCAACACCTCTTCTCATTTTGAAAAGATATTCTGAGTGACAGTGTGTATCCTCCTTTAAGAACTTCCAAGACCTTCCCTAGCTTTCATCCCACATAATAAGCATACCTCCAGATCTACCAAAAGATTCAATATGCACTCAGTTGATCTCATTAGAGCTCCACATTGACTTAATGAAACTTTGGTTGAAAGACCCCGTCTTTGTTTCTTCTTGTATGAGGACAACATCCGAGCAAAGATTATGCTTAAATTTCTTCACACTAGTTCCTTTTTAGGCATCCCCCAAACCTCTAGCATTCCAAGATAAAATCTTCATTGAATCACAAGAAATTTCACTGCAAACAATAATTATCAATTCCTTTGAGAGATAAGCAAATGAATTTCGCACATTTGAAGACCGCTAAGCTCAATAAGAGAAGGGAATTTGCTGTGCATTGGGAATTGAATGAGTCTTTTCTGAATCCTGAAACAGATGGTTTACTTTGGGGCAAACCGGTCTTCATTTAAAGCATCATTTGAAGAGTTATTTAGAGGCTGGATATCTAACAAAACACTGCTCACACTCACCACTGAATCATCAATCAGAGTCAATTTATGGATCTGAACAGATAATATCATTTGGCTGTACCTAAGTTTGCACAAATTCCAAACCTCCAGTACCAATATGACATTTAAGAATAACTGACAGAGACGAATCAATTGCTCTACTTATTTGAACATTTTCTTGCTGATGAACTGATATCAAAATACATCTAGCAGCCTCTTCAATGACATCTTTATTAAAAGTAGATATATCTTGAACTTTGGAGGATGAGGGGTCATGTGGATTTATCCTTGTATAAGATTTTGAAAATGCAACCATAAAATTATCCTTCACTGCCTTCACACTCAGAATACCTAGCTTGTCAGCAGATCTGCCAATACAATCATTGGGATCATTGATCGGCTCATTTAATTCAATCTCCGCAAAATTTCTTGAATTTGCCACCATTTCTTGATTCATCAAACCTAACTGTCGAAGTCATAAGGTTTGGCCGATTCTGATTTAAAGCATCAGAACTTGTCAAAGAATGTTCTGGATTTTCAGAAGGCTACTGAGGAATCAAGGAGACCTGATTTAATAAGAGAATATCTTCATTTAAAAAAGATTCCTTGGAAACGACAGTTACTATAAACCCTGTATTAATATCAGTTTGGGCATTAACTTCTAATTCCTCAATAATCAAGGTCTTGGGAGGTAGAACAGAGTTTGAATAAATTCCCTTTTCATGCAAGACATCATCATTTAAAGTCCCTTTCTCTTGCACAATTCCTAATTCCTCATTAGCTTTCCTTGTCTTAATGTAAAATTGAACATTACATTCTAATTCCTCAATTATCGTTGTCTTGGGAAAAAAATTCTGAGGCAGAAATAATCCCTTTCTCAAGCACGAGACCCGAAATTAAAGTCACATTCTCACACTCGGTAACTTTTTGCTCCTTTGAAACCAATGGGCTGTTCACACCAAACTTTCCACAAACCTCCTCTGTTTTTTTTATAGGAAAGAGAAACCATTACAATGATGTATGAAATAGAAAAAAAAAAAAAAAGATAGTCCGGTATGAGATAATCACAAAACACATCTCCATTGAGATAGTGGGGTAGATAAACTATAATTACAAAAAGGAGGCAAAAGATGACTCCAAGATAAAGCAATGTTAGAAGTAGACTCAATAAAGAATATCTGTGAAGATATAAGCATTCCTTTCTAGCCAAAGATTTTAGAAAAAAGCATATAGGAAGCTGCACCACAAAATCGTTTCTTCCTTCTTTTCCTTCCACACTCCTCATACGAGGATACTCAAAACATTAGTATTGTTATTAAAAAATTCATCACGATTTCAACAGTCGAAAACACCCTGGACTGATTAGCCTCTGGCTTTGAATGAAAACACTTCAAACCAATTAACGGATGCCTGGAAATAGAAAGAAGTTCTAGATTTGATGGTTAATATTAGGAGAAGGAGAGTGAATAATATTATGAGAATCCGGTGCATCCCTAAAATGAGGAAAAATAGTTTCTAAAATTTGTCTTTCATTTCAATGGTAGCTGGCAAGAAACCACATAAAACCACATAAAGCATGTCAGACCTTAATTCGAGCTTTAGGAAAATTAATCAAGCTAAGCGTATCAGGAGAAACACTCACTAAACCTCCAAAATACACTCCAATGGCTTCAAAAGAATTGGAACTCCAATAATCTAAAGGGGTTATGGTGACTCCAATAATCCAACCTTTTTCTTTGGATTTTATTAAATGGTAGACTTAATACATCAGAGATCTTGCAAAGGAAACTTCCTTTTTTTGTACTCGGTTTGCCCCATTTGTTGTAAGAACAGGGATTACCTTAATCATATATTTTTTGAGTGCTCATATTCATTTTAGTGTTGGTACAAACTGTTCAAGTTATTACATATTTCTTGGATTAAAGTTGATACAAGTTATTCATTGGGTGCTCATATTCAATAAAGTTGTTCAGTTTACTCGTATTCATATATCTTGAAAGATAACCTTCAACTGATTATCATCAGGCCTTATTTCAAGATTAAACCTCGTCTTTTATGGATGAATGTGATCAAGTCTCTTCATTCGGAATTGTGGATGGAGAAAATTTTGAGATTTTTCTAAAACAAACAACTTCCTTGGTGTGATCAGTTGAATTCCAAAAGAACGAAAGTTTCTTCATGGTGTCTCTCTCTCCAAGCTTGTTGATATTTTTTCTTTACCGGATATTTACTTGAGTTGGGATGCATTTAATTTTCCTTTGTAAGTTCTGTTATTTTCTTTTTCACTCCCTTTAAGTTCGTGTCTTTTGAGCATTAGTTTCTTTTCATTTCATCCATGAAAAGTTTCGTTTCTTGTTCAAAATAAATTGGTTCACTTGCAAAAGTTGAGAGTTTAAATTAATACAGTTTTTAGTTTGGTATTTTAATTGATATACCACTCAAAGTTTAGGGGTATAAATTCATTTTTGCCCATTTGAAAATTATCTTACTTTTTGTTTGGTGATCTTTTAGGACTAAAAGTCGGGATTTGATTAGGATAGATTAGTTTTACCTTTCTGTGAGGTTTTCTCTATTGCATTTAACTTAATGTATTATTAGCTGTATATCATCAAAAAGAATTCCAAACATCTTCATTTTTTTAATATAGCTTCTTTAACCACAATAATCCCATGATTGAAGAATAAGATAGCCAACTATAAAACGGAATAAGATCCTTTTATGATTGGGAATCATCCTATTTAATAGAGCTCCACTTGCCACCTTAATCACATCTCTTTTAAGTAAATAAAAGTACCAATTCAAAATTATGCTATTTATTTTATATATATATATATATATATGATTCTATCAGGTTAATTGAGTTCTCCTCAGACACAAATTTCTAACTTGTTCTAAGGATGCTGGCTATTGTAACACCATTCCTATCATTCTAACTTTAACTGAATTGGAAATTAGATTCGTCTAGCCTGCATGTGTGTTAATTAATGAAAGCTGGTTAGGTTATTTAAACATATAAATAACCACATCGAGTTCACAACTAAAACACAAGTTTGTGACCACCGTTTGATTGTCCAACTGAAACCAATAATTTAAATATAACTTACAATTTCAGCAATGTAATCATATCCCCATACGAATCTGGTATTGTGGACCCGCTGAAGTTGTTGTTGTCAAGTTGACTGTAAATCAAATGAGGCTTTTAAGAAACTCAAAATTATTTGAAAAGCAGAAATGCAGAAAGATTACTTGTGCAGAATAAATTCTACAATGAAAAGCATATGAATGAAACTGGGAAGGAAGATGAACAGCCATTCAGATAATAAAGTATAACTAAGATTACAAAACTCCTTGAAACCTGATGCCGAAAGAGAAGTACTAAACCTAACAAGAGATCGAACATTTTCCCGAGACCTATCCACCCTTCTTCCTACTCATCCTCTTGGGCAAAAAGCCCCATGAAATGCAAACAGAGACAAGTGTGCTAAAGATTATGCCCCTAGAAGAATTGACTAATTTTATGAAAAAAAATTTAACATGTTAATTGCTTCTAGGGCTATTTGGTTTGAGCATAACAACAAACTCTACAACAACACCCATAAAAGCACACTGAAACGTCAAAGAAGCTCATAATTTGACCGAGCAAAAAGCCAAAGCCAAAAACAATGCTCATCTCCCAAAAGCACGCAAGCTAAAAGAGAACAGATCCCAAGGCTGAAAGCAAGAAGAAGATTTTCTTGGACACATTGTGATTCTAAAATGACGAAAATGGATGAGTTTGAATCTTAGCGTCAGACAAAGGTGGCAGAGGTTTTGTGAACAAAGTGTATATCATTCATACTATCACAGTTCTCTCTTAAATGAAGCTGTTGCCTATTAATGAGTTTGAATATGGTTTTATACCCAGGAGGAACAGATTGAAATACTAACAGAAGTAACCTAAGATTGAGTGCCTAGAAATCCTAGTTTATTCTTCAAAAAAAGTATCTAGCATCAGAAAAAATGCAGGGAAAAATAGTAGAAGAAAACTTGTTAGAAGAATGAACGCAGGAAATGAGTGCATACAGTATTTCTAAGTTTTGCAATTGAAACAACTCGGGTGGAAGTTTCCCTGATATGTTGTTATTGTCAAGGAGTCTGCAAAGTGTAAAATTTTGTGTAATTAGCCAAAAGTATTAAGCATCTAAATAGTTCTTACATTAAAAAGAACAGTGTAAACGTACAATAGAAATGCCTCAAGAAACAACAAACTTGCAGGAAACAAGCTTGCATCAAAAATTATATGCGTTTGGTGGTGGTGAGGGTGGAGAGCAACTTACATGTGGATAAGACTGGGCAATTCAGATAGCTCAGATGGGATTTCACCACTGATAGAGTTGTTGTTCATGTGGCTGAGTGTAAAGGGCAAACGAGAAATAAAAACACCTATAAGAAGAAAAGGAAGTTGCAGGAATACTGTTCTCGTGTCAGAATCAGAAACATGCTTACAAATGCCTTATTGCTTTTAAGTTTGCAAATGTCTTAGGTATTGGTCCTGATATATGGTTCTGGTCAATCTGTATTCTGTCTAAATGTACAAGATTCCCAAGATTTTCTGGCAATGAACCTGACAACTGGTTCCCGTTTAGAAGCCTGTAAAACAACTTATAGAGTAAATAGGAAGGGACAGATTCATATTACAACTATTCAGTTGTAATAATAAATATTCAGACACATCAAGTGGTTTATATTTTCTAACACTTCGAAAACTTATTTGTGGACTACAAACATAATGAAAATTCTAATGGAGGTAGGATGATGTATTTCTAGAAAAATCAGCCAACCTTTATCAAAGAGAATAAGTAAACCAGCAAGAAAGTAGATAGACTTACAACAGTTTTAAGGACGTTATATTGCCTATCTCTCCTGGTATTCCCCCAGTTATCTCATTCCACATGAAGTCCCTTTTCATAAAATACGAAAAATTTGCATTAGCAGAGACGAAATCACAAGGCACCCACAATATGGAGGAATCATTTCTAAATCAACCTATTAAGTGTTAATTGAATAAAAGTTTCATTTACTCTTCTTTAATTACTTACAAAACTTGCAGGTAAGATAAACGACCAAGCGCAGGTGATAAATTTCCTGATAAACTCAAATTTAGAAGTCGCCTGCAAAGGATCATAAGGGAGGAGCGTTAAGTCTTGTTCATGAAAAGGCATACGGAGAAAGATATAATCTACACCTTATATATGAGACTGACCAAAAAAATGAGGAGTACAAATGACCGTGATAGGCAATAATTAAAAATTTTGGAGTATGCAGTTGATCAATTACACAATAACCCCTTTCATATACATGTCAAGCCCCAAGTTACGTTGCGTCGGGGGCTGTATAATAAAATTAAGAATCTCAGATTGTCCATAATAACAATGACAAATTGTTGTTTTGAACTGGTATCAAAGTATGGATGCAGATACGTCTCAACATAGGTTATAAGAGTCCATAAATACTAGAAATCATACAATTCAACAACATGTAGATAGTTATCATCCAATGTGGAACTGTAGCACAGAACACCAGTCCATTTCGAAATGCAAGGGTCTCCTCTGTTCCAGTTGCTCAAATTCCCATTAGGATCCAACAAACTTCTCTTGATCTCGAGCAAAGCGTCCACTGAAAATAAAAAGAAAGGATGATCGAAATTTAAACGAAGAGACAGTGTTAGATCATAATTGGTCCGTGAGCTTCTGAGTTCTACTAAAAATTGACTGTATATCCAGAAATTGACGGGAATTGAACCGGGATCCACAACATAGTAGGAAGAATTAGCCATAAATACTAAAATACAGCATCTATTGCATTAGAACATGCCTTACACGAAATGAACCAAAAAATTGGTGCGCCGGAACGGAATGTATAGCGAAAAATTCAGGCCAGAGAGAAGAAGAAGAATTACCTTCGGAGGGGCGGGTAACCGGCTTTGCTGCACCGACAAGTAGCACGGACGACGAGAAGCACAGGATCAAAAGGGCTGCATAAGCCCACTCCTGTGCTCGACACATTCCCGGAGTGCGCGTTAAGTGAAAGCACTGAAAGATTTAGGGAGGATGAAAAGTAGCTTGCAGAGGAAGATAACAGTTGAAAAGAGACGTCGGAGTTTCAGAAGACGAAAAGGCGATGAAGGAAAGGTAGCTGGTGGTGGTGGTGGTGGTGGCGGTGGTGGCGGTGGCGGCGGTGGATGTACAGATCACCAAAGCAATAGTTGTAGACATTTTAGTTCAAAATTTTAACGCGTAGCTGATGACGACTAAACCCATCCTTTTCATGCACTCCGTCAAAGTCATACAAAGATAAAAGATATCAACTAGAAGGTCAAAGTGGGTATTTCACTTGTTTTTATCAATTTTAGTTGACATTTTTATCCATGAGGGCGAGTGGTTAATTTGTTTAATAGTCAATTCTTAAAACATGTTTATTTAATGTTTGGTTGTTATAACGTTTGAATTTTCACTAATTAAATTATAAAATTTATACACGGTCAAACATTCATGTTCAAGCCGAACCTTATTCTAGTCAAAGAATAGGTATATGAATGAACCGAAACAACGTCGAATGAGACTGATCTTGAGTATAGGATCATGCATGTTTTGCTCGAGTAGTTTTCTACGAAGCATGTGAGTGCGGATAAAATATGTTGAAAGAATTCGTGACATGGTCATGAAACATAAGCAACCTACTTGTAAGCTCTTATCGCATCTCTTGATCCATTAGGTATCCACGGGTTTATGTCCGGGCTCTAAGAAGTTTGGATCTCTAGTCTCTACTACTACCTAAGCATCTCGAGCCTCGAGCAGATATCTGTACAAACTTTCCAACATTTATGTCCGGGCTCTAAGAAGTTTGAATCTTACCCTTAAGCATCTGTACAAACTTTCCAACATTTATATTCATCGACTTAGGTAGCTCGTTTCGTCTACACAATGAATGATCGGTGTCCTGGGTTGAGGTGCTACCTCATAATATTATAGTGCGACAGTACAATGTCGCTAATCTGAATATCATCCACGGAAGATTAGCTAGCAAATCGCTCCATAAAAGTCACCCCAGTCTAGGATGATTTAGATTTCCTCTATTTTTTCAATAAAATTAGCTCGAGAGTGAATCATACTAGTAATAATTAGGTTATAGACAAAGCCCGCTCACTTAGGCTCGGTTATTAGGTGGGTTTTTTTTTTTTGGCCCTCTTGCTTAATTATTTGAGTCTAATTTCATCTCGGGTCTAGACTGATACCTAATCAGCCCTAGCCTCGGAATTTAACCTAATTGTCGAAATTTCCATCTAACACAACTATTCAACTAAACAAGGTTGATTTTATTGTTAAAAAAATTATAAATTTGGGTAACTTTGAAATATTGATTAAAAATAACTTAATTAAGTATTTTTCTGGAATGGTTCAACAAATTTATCTTCATAATAAATAATTGAACGGTTCAACGATTTTTACTTTATAATAAATAATTGATTCTAGAATTTTACCCACACACGTGCGAAAATTAATTTTTATAATTAACCAAATTATATTAAAATGATTTTATAATAATGTATTGAGCGGAATAATTATTTACAAATAAAACTAATTTTTACATTAAAATTTTTATTTTGTTTCTTGTTGTATTAAATTGTGAAAAAAGGAATAGATAGTAAAAATTACTGTATTTAATTCGGACTAATTTGATAATTCTAATTTTTCTTTTATAAAAATAAAATAATTATACTATTAAATTAATTTGAAATGATAATTTAGGGTTTAATTATATAATTAAAGTTCTATTCCCACTTGGCTCTATGATGTAAGTCCAATCCAAAGCGGTCTAAATTCTACTGATTCGGAACTGAATTTGAAAGCCATATTTTGACCCGACGTTTTCGGGATGTCCCTAATAACCAATGAATGTCGAGTGCTTTTTTCTTGTGTAGATCCTATTTCAACGAGGACTTGATGAGTCGATCCGCTTATACGTTCAACGATGCTGAGTGAAAGGGTCGTCGCTCAATGGATAAAAGTATTTCTTCGAGTTCGTAGAGTTGAGTTTCCCGTTTATCGCTTCCTATACATACAGAAACTAACGGTTTTCAAATGAAATTTATGATACCGTCATAAAAGTCGAGAATTTAATAAAAAAAAAATTAAAATGTAAATTTATTTATTTGGCTAGAATTGAAAAAGGAAGATATCTCTTCTTGTCATCCATCCTTTTTGGGCATTCCAAGTGATTCCCATCAATAAAAACAAAATAAAAGGCCAAAAAAAAAAATCAAATTAAAAAAAATTGTGTTTGGTATTGAAAATGAAATGTTATTAAATTTCATATAAATAAAGTCTTTTTAATAATTTATATTTATATAAATCTTATATTATTATTATAATTTATTAATAAAATAATAGTATGCCCTTCAATTTTAATTTAATTTCCATTTATTAATAAATATATTAATGTTTAGTCGTCAATATTAATAATTATTCTCAAATAAATAATGTTAATAAAATTATACAAAAATTTAATTGTAACAATTTATAGAAAAAATTATCGAAACACGATTAAAATTTCTCTAAAACTAATAATTATTCCTTTAGTCGCTTCGATTTAGTATATATCTCTCAATTCTATGACCAGAAAGCTTTAAAGGTTCTTCTGCAACGTTTGTTCACGAACAATTATTAACCACCCGATCTATTAGTCTATGATATTCACCCTAGCCCACAAACACAAATCGAAGGAGATCGACCTTGAGAGTCAGTCCAATCAGGAAGAGGAGGCTCAGAGGCTAGAGACGAACCCATTCACAGTCTGTAGTTCCAACATCATTTAGTTATGCTCAATTGACGAGTTTAAAGACGCGTTTGAGTCTAAAAACACGTCAAGTTTAGAATATTTAAACTTGCTCAATTCCCGAAACCAATTTATTGAACTAAACTTTTGATATCAAGCTCGTAAAGAAAATACAACCAACTACGACTCTAAACGAGAAAATCATGATCAAAGAGACAAAGGAAAAATGGCAAAGATATTTGCAAGATTTTCTTTTTCTTCCTTCAAGTGAACCACAAGATTTTGATCATTAAAAGATGGTTCCAAGGGGAACGAAAAAAATAATATTCAGATTATCTTGTTAATCGAATATCTCAAGACAAGAACTAGAACACTTGTTTAAGATTCAAATCACTCCACAAGTAAGATCGATCATGTCTAGCTTGAATGATTCTAAACATGTAACTTAAACTAGATATAACCGAAGGAAAAAAAAAAAAAAAACAGAAATCTCTACTACGTTCTCTCGAATTTTCAACCCTAGTAAGAAAATCGAGCAAAAAAAAAAAAATTGAGTATCCTCGCGAGGTAAATCTAGATATCTCTACTATAAATAAAATGTTCTCGAGTTCTCAACCTTAATAATAAAATCAACAAAAAAAAAAAACGCTCAATTAAGACGATGATTCTATGGTTAGGAATCGCAGCACGTTACCGCACGTTACGACACGATATTATGTATGAATAGGGGTTTAGGAGAAAAAAGAAGAGTAAAAAAGGTTAGATGGATTAGGTGGTTGTGGGACATGAAACACTAAAGGCTATTGCCTGCCTAGTGGGCACCAACATGGCTCAATCATCCACGTGCATATGTCCCACTCTATGAGCCGGTTTGGCTAATCAAGCTCAGGACATTGGCTGGGCTAACTATTTGATATTAATTGTGAAAGGAAAAGAGTGGCTCGTCTCTTTCGCACATTGTCAAAACCCATTCATGACCATGAAAGGGAGACATGGGGGCTTTAACAATGGTGCTTCATTGCTTGGTTTTCAGATTTACTTATATGGATATGCTTCGTTGGCTTTGTTCGGTTCCGATTTACTTTTTCTAACCATGAAAATCGAAAACGACTTATTTATATGATAATCGGGTCGGTTTCACTTAGGGTTTATCCAATTTTTAATTAAAAAATGTTGAAATTTTCGTGGTTACGAGACCATTAAGATATAGTTTTGACAATTTCAAGAAAATTAAAGTAGGGTTGATTTTTATTTAACATTATTAGTAATAGTAATTTTTATTTTTATTTATTTATTATTATTATTATTATTATATATATTTTACAAGTTTATGAGTATTATTGAAAATTTTTCAATAATATTCTTTTTAGAGAAGCCTATAAGGCAGGTTGAGGACGGGAAAGCTTTTCACGTCCCTATCTCTATTTCCTATTTTAATTTTTTAGCGGAAATTCTCTATAGAAAATTCATAAGTTCGAATTTTTCAATCATTTTAGGTATTTTTTAAAAAACTATTCGAGGAATAATTTTCATTTTCAATATAATTTCAGTTAAAAATACAATAAAAAAAATAAAATAAATTCAATATTTCATAAACAAAATAATGTTTAAAAATTAGAATTATAATATTATAATATAGTATTTTTACCTAAATATATATTATTTATCAAGTATATTTCACACCTATATTTATTTATTTACAAACAAATAAAAGAAATATATTGAAAGTTAGTGGAGGGGATGAAGGTCATAGACGGGTAACGTGGACAAGAGAATGTGATCTCCATCTCTGGCCCTATTTAGCTAACAGAAAAAAAAAAAAAAAAAAATCTCCCTACTCCTATATTCATTCTCCTAATTCTTGGAGTTTTTATGTAAAACTGAAGAACCGGATTCCATAGATTAAATAGACATCTTATTATAGAATATAATCTCTGTTTCCAGTCGGATTAAGCGAACCGAGAGAAACATCTTCCGACATTATCCCTCATTTTCTATAAAATTTTTACTTCATTTGAGACGGATTCCGACCCGACGGGTCAAAAGGAAATTTTGACCATGGTATGGTGGGGGTGGGGGTGAGGTGATTATCTGCCACGTGTGAGAAAACTATTTGATTATAACACAAAGAGTGGAGCCCGGCATGTTATCCGGTACAAGATGTGAGTAAGATTGAGAAAGCGTGTCGAATCAGAGGTGAAATGACGTGGCAGAAGAAGGGCCAAGAAGCGGGGGGCCCAATAGGTGGAAGAAGGAGAGCCACTGGTTTTTGTGGTCCAGAAATTTTTGGAGACCGGAAAATGGGCCGGGTCTCGCAATCATGTCTGCTGGCGCCCATATCCATCTCATCCAATCCAAAGCTGGCTTAGGACCTTGTGGGACCCACAAGAATATTACAACACCGTCAAACCCTAATCAATTAGTGGGACCCACAATGATTACGTGGATTTTTTTTTTTTACCCCATTTTACCATCATTAATCTATTTATTTACTTTCACCACCACTGTTATTTCCTTTTCTTTTTTAATTTTGTGTTGATAATAAAAACATTAATTATGTAGTTATTATTATTATTATTATTATTATTATTTTGTTAAATGACTAATTGTTTAGTTAAGAAAATAATAAATTTGAAAATAAATTTAATAATTTTATCTTATTTATTAAATGACTAATTATGGATTTTGTTTTTATTTTAAAATATTTAAATCATATTATGCGTTTTTCCAGATTAAAAGAGTGAAATTTAAAATAATTAATATTTTATTTTTTAAAATCCCACGTTTTTTTATTTAGTTTTTTTTCCCAAATTAATTAAAAATAAAATATTTGTATTTTTTATATTAAATTTCATCAATATTTATTTAATTTTGTAAAATAATTAATAATACGAAAGTTATTATAAAAGACATTACTCTTTTTTAGACATTCTCAAGTTGGTGGATCCCACTGATTAATTTCATTATTGTATATTATTAAATGCATTGAATAACAACTATTCATTCATCAACGGGCAACTGTAGCGCCTTGGACAAGTATGATCGTGACATCCTTCCCCACTCAATTGGTGACGTCTCTGTCAACTGACTCGAACAAGCAAGATTGGGACATTTGTCATGCGGCCATAAGCAACATGCTTTAGACAAGCATGACTGTGACATCCTCTCTATCAATCGACTTAGACAAGTAAGACTAGGACATTTGTCATGTGGTCATAGGCAACATGCTTTGGACAAGCATGACCGTGAAGTCTCTGTCAACCGATTCTTTACAACTCTATATTGTAGGTTGAGGTTGACTTTTAGGTCTCTTCAATGTGTTTCTAGCTGATTTCAGTGTTGCGGAGTCTCGTTAAATCTGTAAGGAGTTGTTGAAAACTGCTTTCTTGGTTTGTTGATTTTTGGCATCTCCTCCGTCAAAGTTTCTCCTACATCTTTTGCTTCGAGATTCTTCTTCTTTGTGTGAGGTCGTGTCACCTCTCTCTACTTGACGTCTTTTACTTCGGAAGAGTAGCGTTTCATGTTACTAACGTGGACAACAGGGCTAGTCCGCATCTATGGGAGCAAATGGATCCTATACGACGCCTTTTCGATCTTGTGAATAACTTCGACTGGTCCATAGTATTTTCTCACCAATCTTCGACTCTTGTTGCTTTTGATCACGGAGTTGATCTGACCTCAACTTGATCAGAACTCTAAGTATGTGATGAAAACTGCTTTAATTTTGCTTCTACGTAAAAGGTTAATCCATTTGATGAATTAATCTCGAACCCTCTCTCAATGATGAGACGGTGTGATGTCCCACACTGGTTGGGGAGGAGAACAAGACACCCTTTATAAGGGTGTGGAAACCTTCCCCTAGCAGACGTGTTTTAAAGCGTTGAGGGGAAGCCCGAAAGGGAAAGCCCTAAGAGGACAATATCTACTAACGATGAACTTGAGCATTACAAATGGTATCGGAGCCAGACACTGGACTAAGTGCCAGCGAGGAGGTTGTTCCCCAAAGGGGTAGACACGAGACGGTGTGCCAGTAAGGATGCTGGCCCCAAAGAGGGGTGGATTTGGCGGGGGTCCCACATCGATTGGAGAAAGGAAGAGTGTCTGTGAGGACGCTAGGTCCCGAAGGGGGATGGATTGTGATGTCTCACATTGGTTGAGAAGCCCAAAGATAATATCTGGTGAATTTGGGCCATTACAAACATAAACTACTAAAAAGATGTGAGTGAGGATAAAATATATAATTTATGAATATTATTTTATAAATGAAATAAATAAATAGGTTTTTTTGAGTAATTATGAGGAATATTATTGTTATAATTGTCGACAGAATTGTCCAATCAAAAGTGAGGGAATTTCTCATTCCCTCGTTGATGATTAAACTTAAAGCTGATTGGTCCACGTCGATCTGAAACAGTGGATGGGGTATAATTGTCATTTGGGTCTCAAGACTGTAGCCAACGGCGTGGCCATTTAATAGAAGAATTTAGTTAAAACCTTAGACACAGAGCTCCCTCCACTCAAGCATGGCTTCTTCCTCCGTCAAGGGAAACACCAGGCTGTCCATTGCCATGGAGAGAACTGGACAATGGTATGTGTTCATCTCTTTCGCAAGGACTGGCGGCTGCTTTGAGATTTACTGATTCTGAACTCTTTTCTTTCAGGGTTTTTTCTCAAGATATTCCGACGGATGTCGTGGTTGCAGTCGGCGAAGCTCATTTTTCTCTTCACAAGGTATGAGAACGAAAACTCCTTCGATTTCTCAGTTTGATTTGTGAATGTGCGTGCGTGTGAAAGTTTCCGATTCTGTTTTCGTTGTAGTTCATGTTGGTAGCGAAGAGTAACTTTATACGGAAATTGATTGTGGAATCCACGGAGGCGGACCTTACGCGGATCGATCTGACGGATATTCCTGGCGGTGCTGAGATTTTTGAGAAGGCAGCGAAGTTCTGTTATGGTGTGAACTTCGAAATTACGGTACACAACGTTGCAGCTCTACGATGTGCTGCGGAGTATCTACAAATGACGGATAAGTACTGCGACAACAACCTCGCCGGACGGACGGAAGATTTCCTCTCACAGGTGGCTCTCTCAAGTCTGTCTGGAGCGGTAGCGGTGCTAAAGTCTTGTTACCATCTCCTTCCCATGGCTGAAGATCTTTATATTGTTCAGAAATGTGTGGAAGTTATTAGTTCTAAGGTAATTGAAATTAATAGTAGCGATTGATCATTGAGTGCTTCTGTGATGTTGTCTGCTCTGGTTTATCATGAGTAATTTGAGTTTTGGAATGTTTAGGCCTGTAACGAGGCAAACTATCCGAGTCGGTCGCCTCCAAATTGGTGGACGGAGGAGCTATCCGTTCTTGACATCGGATTCTTCGGCAAAATCATGGCTGCGATGAAGAACCGTGGTGCGAAAACGTTAACTCTCTCAGGTGCTCTGATTACATACGCTGAGAGATCGCTACGGGATCTAGTCCGCGACCACTCCGGAAGTGGACTCAGATCGGGCGATTTCAGTGAATCAGACGGAAGTAGCAGGCAACGGGAGCTACTGGAATCGATTGTCGGTCTTTTGCCCTCTGAGAAAGCCGCTTTCCCTATTCACTTCCTCTGCTGCCTTCTCCGATCTGCGATTTACCTTAAAACCCCATCTCCCTGCAAGAACGAGCTTGAGAAGAGGATTTCGATGATTCTAGAACACGTGACAGTAGACGATCTTCTGGTTTTATCATTCACCTACGACGGGGAGAGGCTTTTCGACCTGGAAAGCGTAAGGAGGATAATCTCTGGTTTTGTGGAAAGGGAGAAGAGCGTGGCTGTCTTCAACGCCGGCGATTACAAGGACGTTGCTTCCGTTTCCCTCCAGAGAGTGGCCAAGACCGTAGACGCCTACCTCGGCGAGATCGCCACCTATCCCGAACTCATCATATCAAAATTTAACGGCATAGCCAATATCATCCCCAAAGTCGCACGAAAGGTCGACGATGATCTATACCGAGCCATTGATATCTATCTCAAGGTATTACTCTATTCATTTAATTTGGTATTCATTCAATTACCTAATCTTCTTTGATCAATCAATCAATTAATTCTCAGGCACACCCCAATCTTGATGAGATCGAACGGGAGAAGGTATGCAGTGTGATGGATCCATTGAAGCTGTCCTACGAAGCGCGGGTACACGCCTCCCAGAACAAGCGATTGCCAGTGCAGATAGTCCTCCATGCGCTCTACTACGACCAGCTGAAGCTAAGAAGCGGCATGGACGACCGGAGCACCCAAGACGCTGCCACGACAAGGACTCAAGTTCAGGCAGACGTGTCTCTGGTGAAAGAGAACGAGGCTTTGAGGTCGGAATTAACGAAGATGAAGCTCTACATATCCGATATGCAGAAGAATTCTCATGGAACATCTTCCATGAAGGCACCCTCCAGAAGCAAGGGCACCTTCTTCTCCTCTGTATCCAAAACGCTCGGGAAACTAAACCCCTTCCGCCATGGCTCCAAGGACACTTCTAACATAGACGACGGCGTCGACATTACCAAGCCCAGAAGAAGAAGGTTCTCTATATCCTAAATCATCTCTCTCTATATATATATTATACATATTCCCCATGCTGTTTAGGGAAAGACAAATCCGTTTATGCTTATTTGTGAGATTGATTTCTTCATCTTTGATTCTGCTTACTGTTCGTTTGTATAAAGCTGATTCCTTCTGCTTCTTTTCAAGTTCATGTTTCGAATGTGTGTTGTGAACTATACAAATTGTAGCAATTAAAAGCCACGGTTTAGTAAGATTCCTGTTATTTTATCAATCTCTTCTTCTTGGGATCTGCTTTAATGATTCTCTTGCTTTGATCCAATGAACTTTGAGAATTCCTAGCCAAACTATGAACAATTCTGGTTGAATGAGTCATTATATTCTCGATGCGTGGTCAAATCTACAGACCTTCATAAGAGGGGTTATTTGTTCATTCTTTTGGTGGTGGAGAACATTCTCTCCCTCTCTTTTTATATTATATTATATTTATATTATATATATATATATATATATATATAAATAAATTAAAAACAAAATTTTTTATATTATGATAATTTTAAAAAATCCTTAATGTCCCTACTTATCTAAATGAGATACTAAATGAAAAAGAAAAAGAAAAATATCTTCTTTAATGGAAACAAAACTTTATTATATTTGAAATATTAATTTATAATATAACATCAATTGAGATTTTTTTTAGTCGGGTTAACTCGAAAATAAGATTACAACCCAACCCTACTTTTTAAAAAGTTAATTATTTAACATTTGGGATATGACCCAAGAGACATCAATCATACAATATACTTCGATGTGAAGAAAATGTTGTCAAAATTATGATGTTGCAATTCATGACACATTGACGAAGAATAAAGTTTGATTGTTATAAATTTTTGGTGGACTACAATTTAGAGTAATTTAGAGTTATTATATTTCATTATTGTATTTTAAGACTTTTAATTTACTTTAGGTTACAATTACATGATGGTTAATTATGGCCAATGTATGTTACCATGGAATGTCTTAGTAGTTTCATTTTGAGGGTATATAAAGCCACTTACGTTGTATTGTTACGTAGACTTGGAAAATATAGTAAAAGAAGCATTTGTGCTTTTCTTTAGCCCATGGCTAAGTTTCTTTGCAATTCTATGTAGTTTATGTTGAATCATTCAAGCTCGACATAATCAATATTGCTTGTGGAGTGATTCAAATTTCAAACAAGTGTTCTTGCATTGAGATATTTGATCAACAAGAATCCTTCAAGCTAGACATGATCGATCTTGCTGTGGAGTGATTTGAATCTCAAACAAGGTAATTCGAATCTTACTCCTCTTGCAGTTGATTTCCTTATCATAATCCGTTTGTAATCAATATTAGTGATGCATTGTAACTTGTAAATATTTAATATTTAAATTTCATACCGTAATTAAATTAATAATTTTAGTAAATAAGTAATAAATCATTACCATATATTCTAATTAATATAATTAACTATATTAATTTTGGTAGAGGAAGATCAAATAATTAATTAACTAATTAAGTATATTCAAAATAAAAATACAAATAATTAATGAAAAATCGATTAAGAGAGAAACCCCGGGCCGTTTGGTCCGGTTTATTAGTTAAATCGGTTTAACATTTGAAAAAAAGTCGATAAGTTCGGTTGGATTTCGGCCCGATTCTTAGGAAACCGAATTGATTCGGCACTTCACTGCACGGCGTGGCCTCCTCTTACATGGAGACAAAACCGGATTGATCCGGCTGAACTGAACCGAAGAAGGGTTTGGTTTTTCCGGTTCATCTTTGACGTAAAACTTTCGAGTTTCCACTTGGTTGCCGTCTCTGTAAAGATGAATCTCGTAAACCCTAAGCCTAAGGTTTCATCATCGACAGTTCTTCTGAACTCTACTTCGAGTTCCTCCATGTCCATTCGAACCTCTGCCTTCGCCACCGTCACCCTTCTCCGCTCTCTCACTCTTCCCTTCTCTCAATGCCACCACCACTTCCGTTGCCGGAACTACGTCATCCGTTCTCTCTGTATCCCAACATATTCAGCGAAAGGACGACGACAACTTCCGAGAATTCCTGCCTTTGCTTCCAGTTCTTCCGTTGAAGCGTTGGTGTATGACCGGGATTCCCCGGCCGAATCTGAAGAGCCTTTGTGTTCTCCATACAGTACTGGCGCTGAGGGGTTTGCGTCGGCGGATTTGAAACACTTGGGAGCGCCTGCGCTTGAAGTCAAGGAGCTGGATGAGTTGCCGGAGCAATGGCGTAGATCCAAATTGGCTTGGCTTTGTAAAGAATTGCCAGCACAGAAGCCGGGAACATTGATACGGCTGCTTAATGCTCAGAGGAAATGGATGAAGCAGGATGACGCGGCCTATCTCATCGTGCATTGTTTGCGTATTCGCGAAAATGAGACTGCTTTTAGGGTTAGTTTTCGTTTTGATTCTATTATGTTCTACTATAACACCCGCAAAATACACGTTCGTATAAGTATAGCTACTTGGAATGCAATTATTGGTTTATTGAATGATAGGAAAGTTATTTGGAAGTGTGCAATTTCTGCAATATTGTTGTGCTTTGTTCTTTAGAATCTATGTTTGTGATATTGTTTTCTTCCCATTTCTTAATTTTCTTCATTTTTGAGATTAGGTGTACAAGTGGATGATGCAACAACATTGGTACCGATTTGATTATGCTTTAGCTACTAAGCTTGCTGATTACATGGGCAAGGAACGGAAGTTCTCGAAGTGTCGGGAAGTATTTGATGATATAATTAATCAGGGATGTGTGCCAAGTGAATCCACATTTCATATATTGATTGTTGCCTACCTTAGTGCACCTATCCAAGGATGCATAGAGGAATCAAGTACCATTTACAATCGTATGATTCAGTTAGGAGGTTACCAACCACGTCTTAGCTTGCACAATTCTCTCTTTAAAGCTCTGGTGAGCAAACCAGGGGATTTGTCAAAGCATCATCTTAAACAGGCTGAGTTCATATATCACAATCTGGCAACAACTGGACTTGAGTTGCATAAGGATATATATGGTGGTCTAATTTGGCTACATAGTTATCAGGATACTGTAGACAAAGAAAGGATAATGTCACTAAGGAAAGAAATGCATCAAGCAGGAATTGAGGAAGAAAGAGAAGTCCTTGTATCCATCTTGAGAGCGAGCTCGAAATTGGGGGATGTGATGGAAGCAGAGAGATCGTGGCTTAAACTTAAGTCTTTTGATGGTAGCATGCCATCCCAGGCTTTTGTTTACAAAATGGAAGTATATGCAAAGGTGGGTAATCCGATGAAAGCTTTCGAGATATTTAGGGAGATGGAGCAGTTGAACTCTATAAGTGCTGCAGCATATCAGACAATTATTGGGATTTTATGTAAATTTGAAGAGGTAACACTAGCAGAATCCGTCATGGAAGGCTTCATAAAGAGTAATTTAAAGCCCCTCAAGCCAGCTTATGTTGATTTGATGAATATGTTTTTCAATTTAAGCTTACATGATAAGTTAGAGTTAACCTTCTCCCAGTGCCTTGAGAAGTGTAAACCAAATCGTACTATTTACAGCATATATTTGAACTCTTTGGTAAAAGTTGGTAATCTCGACAGGGCTGAAGAAATATTTAGTCAGATGCAAACAAATGGAGAAATTGGTGTAAGTGCTCGTTCATGCAACATTATTTTAAGTGGGTACCTGTTAAGTGGGGATTATTTGAAGGCTGAAAAAATATATGACTTGATGTGTCAGAAAAAGTACGACATTGATCCTCCATTAATGGAGAAACTTGATTATGTCCTAAGCTTGAGTAGGAAGGAGATTAAGAAGCCAGTAAGCTTGAAGTTGAGTAAAGAACAAAGGGAGATTTTAGTAGGGTTGTTATTAGGTGGCCTGGAGATCGAATCTGATGAAGGGAGGAAGAATCATAGGATCCAATTTGAATTCCACGAAGATTGTAGCACCCACTCTCGTTTGAGGAGACACATACATGAGCAATATCATGAGTGGTTACATCCTGCTTCAAAGTTAAGCGATAGTGATACAGATATACCATATAAATTCTGCACCGTTTCACATTCATATTTTGGTTTCTACGCCGATCAGTTTTGGCCACGAGGCCATCCTGTAATCCCTAATCTAATTCACCGGTGGCTTTCACCTCGTGTTCTTGCATACTGGTATATGTATGGAGGCTGCAGGATATCGTCAGGAGATTTCGTACTGAAGCTAAAGGGAAGTCGTGAGGGTGTTGCGAAGATTGTTAAATCTCTGAGAGAAAAGTCCATGTCTTGCAAGGTCAAAAGGAAGGGCAGGGTGTATTGGATAGGCTTACTTGGAAGCAACGCCACATGGTTCTGGAAACTAATTGAACCTTTCATTCTGGATGACTTGAAAGATAGTTTACAGGCAGACAGCCTCAACATGGAGAAGGCTGCAAATGAAACTTACAATATCAACTTTGATAGTCAATCTGATTCCGATGAGGAGGCGTCCAGTTAGTACAAGAATTTTGGCTCTAATTCGCCGAATGATGAATTCCTTCAACGTTGAATGGTTTTGGGAGGCTTTGTAAATCAAATAGGGTCTTCCTTGTCCAATTTGGAAGATGTAAATACCTAAATGGAGATAAAATGAGCTTATGTTCTGATTATGTATTGTTGTAGCATTCTTTTCTTATTTTTTATTTTTAAATTTTAATATAGGTTATATGCTGGTTTGGAAGTCTTACAAAAATCACTTATATATTTTGTTCTTGTAAACTCTCAGAATGTTCATGTTAATTATTGTTCTTTTTTAATATCTATTTTGTAACCACAGCTGTTCCAGCGTCAATCCTCTCCATGTGAACCTTGTTTGGGAAAGCAAACTACCAAAGAAGGTTTAAATTTTCCTTTAGCAGGAGCTTAAATTCAGAGAGGCAAACTTCGACCATCGCTTTGCGGCCAGAGGGTTGTTCTTCACGGACATTTTGGTACGTCTCTTTGCCTTCCTAAAACTAAGAGCATTGAAGCTTATTTTGGTGAAGTTCTTTTGTTGGTATGATTGAAAGCAAAGCTGAAATCCTTTAGAGTTGTGCAGTTAAAGCTTTACTACGACTTGTTTGATTAGAAAGAAACTTCTTTTGTGGTGATGAACAGTCTTCTATAAATAATTTGTTTTAATCATGTTTGGTTCATTCCCTCTCATGGAGTTATCTTACACAAGAATCGTTTCTCCATGACCATAGTGTTATTTCGATTACTGCAAGGTTTGTTGTAATAATGTTTTCATTACATGAATTAAAGGTTTGTATCTTGTTAAAAAGAAAAAATAGGTAAAGCACTTCATTACACCTCCTTGTTTTTGGGTTCCCTGCAAGAACTGAACCTTAAAATGCATCTTGAACATTTGAAAAGGCTTCTCTCCTTCACTTCTGGACAGTAGCCTTCCTTTTTCCTCTCATCCATCTTTGCTGCACCTTTGACAAATCAAAGCCTTCGTTCTTCATAGTTTCTTTTTCATTCTCTCTCATTTAAGAACCAGATGCTTCCAATCTCACTCTTCCACAAGCCATGGACCACACTCCTAAATGGTTCCGAGTAGAAAACCTCATATATGTAACTTCTTCTTTCTATTCTATTGTTTAAAGAAGTATATTATGTGTCCATCTCTTTTTTCCCTCTCTTCTCTCAGGGATTGAAGATGAATTGTGATTGCCATTTTGATTGTTTAGAGAAGACATGTCTGGAAGGAAAAGGTGCAACCTCTTAAATAGCAAATTGTTGCTTGCTTGATTGAGGTATATTGGAGAAGTTCACTGGACTGAATTAGACTGCATTAGCTTTTGTACTCAGAATGCAATATTATAATTATTAGACTGAGAAGAACTGAATTATTTATGTAGATATTAAATATTTCACACGTTGACATAGTCTATAGAATGCGTGGGAGAAGAAGTTACAAGTAATTGACGGAAAAAGAAATCTGTGCTTACCAAGGATATACACTAGGACGAATAATTATTCTATTAAAAATTTGTCGATAGTACGTATTATTGGTATATATAGTAATTATCGATCATTTTAAATGTTTTTGTTTTAACTATCATATCTTCTGGATCGTTTTTAATGTGGTCTTTGTTCATTCTTATTATACATATCATTTTACTTGAGCGTTACTTTTCAGGTATAAATCTATCTATGTATTATGGCTTATAATAATGTAAAATGGGCATGCGGCGTGACCACGTTACTCAAGTTTATTCATGTACCTATCTTTTTATTCGAACGAGGGAAAATATTTTATGTCTTAAAGAAATGTAAAATGGGCATGTGACATGACTAACTGTTAGGAATCATGGATCTTCGTAATGGTATGATATTGTCCACTTTGAGCATAAACTCTGATGCCTTTGCTTTAAGTTTTCCAAAAAGGCCTCATTCCAATAAGGAATCATGGATCTCCACAATGGTATGATATGCTCTCATACATTTGCTTTGGTCCAAAAAGGTCTCATTCCAATAGAGATAGTATTCCTTATAAATCCATGATCTTACATTAAATTAACCTAGGTGGGACTCACTCCTAATAATCCTCGAACACCAACATGAGTTCTTTTAACATATTTTGTCCTCATTCACATGCTAACATAGAATCGTTAAAAGTCAAACACACTTAAATTTGAAGTTTCTATGATTAAACCATTGAAAAGAAAATTACATCTCGTTAGTATGAGCAGTAATTAATGAATTTCAAGGTTTTCTTAACTATCATATTCTCACTATCATTCTCAATATAGTTTCAATTCATTCATATATCTCCCTTTGGGCGTAAACAAGCTAGTATGAGCAGTAATTAACGAATTTCAAGCTTTTCTTAACTATCATATTACCACTATCAGTCTCAAATAGTTTAGATTTATTCATATATCTCCGACTTATGTGAGCCTAAACCTTCATTCATATATCTCCCACTTATGTGAGCCTAAACGAGGACAGAAACACAGGCGTAAAACATGGTGGTTACTGTTTCAAAAAAAAAAAAAAAAAAAAACCGTCAAACTAGTAGATTTCAACTAACATCAATTTACCATAAATGGATAGTTCAAACTGTCCAAGTTTCATGTTTTGACGACACAATAACTTGCCCCTTCTTCGCTCCATGAACATCATTCCCAGTGCTCAAACAAATTCAGATTCAGAATTCCCGAGAGATTCTTCATCTTCATCTTCATCTTCATCTTCCAATTTGAACAATGACTGATAACAATCATGTCGCCATTCAACTCGATCGAGTTCCAAGCACTGACAAAGGAGCCCGTCGCGTCGCCTTCTCCGATTCCCTCCCCAAACACCGCTCCACATCCCTCCGCGCCACCAAATTCGTCTTCTCCCATCTGCTCGCCTTCTGCGCTTGGATTTGCCTCGCCGTGTTCGGAATCGCCATCACTCTTCTCATCCTCGGCGTAATCTTCGTGTCATTCCTCCAATCCGGTTTGCCTGAAATCACCGTCAAAATGCTCGATCTCTCCAAAATCCAGATTCAAAACTCCACAAATCAAAATGTCGCTGTCCTAAACACAAAGGTACGTATGGCGATCGATATAAAGAACAAGAACGAGAAATTGGAGTTGAGTTATAGCGATCTTAATATGAAATTAGTATCAGAAAACATCGAATTAGGCAGGAATGTGATACCTAGTTTCTCTCAAGAACCTGGAAACACCACATCGCTAAATGTAACGCTGAATGTGGATCGAGATTCAATAGATCGAGACAGTATATCGCTGCTTGAAGATGACAGAAAAAAGGCTCAAGTGGTTGTGAAGATCACGATGGTTGGTTCGGTTGGATTTCATCTTGGGATATTCAAGCTCAACAAGGTGCCGATCCATGTGACCTGTAATTTTCAGCAATATCTTCTTCTTTATCGCGTCAAGGAGCCGCCGTGTAGTATTACAATGTTTCCTACCAGGTGATTGAACACGAAACAGCTATGATTCTTCTCAGCTAGAACAATTTCTTTCTGTCTTTCTTTCTTCCATTCATCAATCGATCTCTAATTCTCTGCCTTCTTTTTTCGATTCTTTTACAGTTTGATTAACAATGTGAGTTATATTGTACTATTTTTTTTTTGTTTGTTAGTTAATAGAGAAATTTATGGCTTTCCTCTGCACTTTTTGACACTACACTTCCATGTTCTTATTGGAAGCTTCATCAATCAATGAAGAGGAAGCCTTAATTTTGAATCCTCATTTTAGTTGCAACCATTTTCCACATTGCTTTCTTTTTGCTCTCATTTATGGATATTGTTCTTCATCTATTTTGGTCAAATCAACACTTTTGATCATTTATTCCATTTTTTTTATCCCAATTCCATTCATTTAATATCCCCATTGTTTGAGATTGAGTTTGAAGAAATTTTTTGGACTAAATCAACCCTATATTTTCGGGTTACAGGGTAATAAAAATATTAATTTTTTTAAAAAACTTTTATTTATCCACAATCCACATATTAAAAAAAATGTTAACTACCCAGATCCACCCGGGAGATATTGTCTTCTTTGGGCTTTCCGTTTCAGAGGCTTTGGCTTTAAAATGCGTCTCTTCGTTGTTACAAATGGTATCAGAGCCAGACATCAGACGATGTGCTTCCCGAAGGAGTAGATACGAGGCGGTGTGCCAATAAGGACGCTGACTCCAAAAGGGGGTGGATTTGGGAGCGGTCTCTAGTAAACACGTTTTAAAGCCTTGAGGGGAAGCAGGGAAGAGAAAGCAGAAAGAGGACAAATAAATTGTTAAAGTAGTGTATCTGACTGGTTACAACAAACATAAATCAATCCATAATTATTTAAACAAATATTTTTTTTTATCAATAATTATTTAAACAAATAATATATTTTTTTTATCAATAAAATTAATCTGGGTCGTTACAACAAACATAAATCAATCCAAAAGTAAAATACAAGGATATATCATCAAATTAAAAAATAATAAAAATAAAATTAATCGGAGTCCTTACAACAAACATAAATCAATCCATAATTATTTAAACAAATAATTTTTTTTATCAATATTGTTACAACAATGTGCGAGAATTGTAACCAATTCATTACTCTATGAGTAAGTAAAATATCAGGATAGATCATAAAATTAAAAAATAATACCAAGATAGATCATAAAATTAATTATGGCGGGCAATATTAATAACTAATATAAAAATATTTTATTTAAATTGAAAGAGATTTATTTATCCTATTTAAATAGAGTCTTTTATCATAAGCATGACGTGACCTTTTTATGTTTCCATTTTAAATAGTTCATAGACGACGCCATGAATTTACACGTTACAAATAAAATTCGTAAACCAATTAAAAAACATATAAGAAATGAGAATAAACAATATGTTCATAAACTAGAAGACAACACATTGAGTTGATCTAACCTAAGACTAAGATGAAATGCAACTACCCTAACATCGGTTCTATGGTCTTTATGCATCACTTCCGTCATCCGTACATGGGTAATTTGCCTTTATCTGAAATGTAAGAGTAGCAAATGGTTGAGTATTTTAAGAAATACTCAATAAGTGATCCCACTATTTGGGGTCGTGAAATGCAAACATATGCAACATGGTGAGACCTATCATTTAAAACATCATTTCATTCTCATAGGTGTGACTTTTCAATCCAGGTTAAAATGGATGTATAGTACTTCTCTACACACGATCCACAAGTGTGAACATGGACCACCATGTATACTTACACACCCTCTAGGCCTGTTGATCGGGCTAGCACTCGCTGACGGTCGCTGTATCATCATAGTGAACATGATGGTCATAATCAATCTCATAGTGTACATATTCGTACTCATCATAATGTAGAAGTATTCCGATGCATGTAAACATATAGTAATGCATGAGGTGCCCGTACTCTCTATTATGGCAACTTCCCCTCTCTCCTTAATATGCTCCATTTTCCCAAGCCATCTTTTTTGTTGAGTTAAAAGTGAAAAATCTACCCAAGTCGTAAGCACAATATTTTTAAACTTTGCAATTTGTTTAAAATATGTCTAAATTTTCAAAATTTTCAATAAAACTTTAAAAAAAATCTAAAAAATACACCATAATTAGTTTAGGAGGAAAATTGTTGGAATTTTCTCTTGAGTATCCTTAAATTTTTAATAATATTTAAAAAACACTCTTAAATTTTAAAAAGTTAAATTAATTCTAACGTGTTTGGAAAGTTTAAAAATACCTATGCAATTAGTACTATGCTTAAAAAATACAATGAAACTATAAGAATAGCATTGACCACTCTTACTTTTATAACAAAATAATTCTGATCGACACCTCATAGATTATTTTCAAAATTTCTAACATTTTTAATTTATTTTTAAAGTATATGAGTTTTGAATTTTTTAAAAAGTTGTGTTTATTAAGTTTTTAAAATAAGGTATTAATGAAAATTTTTAAATATTTTTTAAAATTAAAGGATGTATTTCAAGTTTTTTTTTTTTTTTTACCATCCAAAATTAAATATTTTTGAAATTTTTAAATGTTTAAAAATATTTTAAAGGTATTTTAATTTTTATTAATTTAGATTTTTAGACATCTTTGCAAGGATCATCCAGTAATTTCTCTGGTTCAGCTTTTTTTTTTTTTTTTTTAATTATAATTAAAGTATTCTTAAATGCTTAAATGCTTAAATTGAGAGAGAAAATGCCTTGAAAAGAAAAAGAAAAAAACCGAACCGGGTTCGGTTCCATGGCTTCAAATGGTTTCTGTACTCCTAGTTGTTTTTTTTTTTTTTTTTTAATTATAATTAAAGTATTCTTAAATGCTTAAATGCTTAAATTGAGAGAGAAAATGCCTTGAAAAGAAAAAGAAAAAAACCGAACCGGGTTCGGTTCCATGGCTTCAAATGGTTTCTGTACTCCTAGTTGTTTTTTTTTTTTTTTTTTAATTATAATTAAAGTATTCTTAAATGCTTAAATGCTTAAATTGAGAGAGAAAATGCCTTGAAAAGAAAAAGAAAAAAACCGAACCGGGTTCGGTTCCATGGCTTCAAATGGTTTCTGTACTCCTAGTTGTTTTTTTTTTTTTTTTTTAATTATAATTAAAGTATTCTTAAATGCTTAAATGCTTAAATTGAGAGAGAAAATGCCTTGAAAAGAAAAAGAAAAAAACCGAACCGGGTTCGGTTCCATGGCTTCAAATGGTTTCTGTACTCCTAGTTGTTTTTTTTTTTTTTTTTTTTTTTTTTTTTTTTTTTTTTTTTTTTTTTTTTTTAAAGGACAATAATTTAAAGTGGGCAATAAATTTAATATTTACAAGTCAATCAACCAGTTCTTACAACAAGAGGCTAATTGGAAGAACGACCGAAGGCAGCCCTAAAGTTTCCTCTTCCCACGTCTCCCTGTGTCCATATCCATAAGCTTCAACGACGACGTAGGCAATGAAACTGATACCCCAATGGATTCTGGGATATCAAGATTAACCCCAAGCGACGGGCCACCTATTGCACGCTTCATATCGACCTCCTTAAGTTGCTGAATTTCACGCCGTACTTTTTCAATCTGTATACACAAAGGGGTATCATTCATACAAAGCAATAATTAGAAGGTGCATATCATTGAAGATATATCCGTTCAAACGCACAGACAATTCATCAATCGATTAGAGCGACATGAATGGCTTACTAAATCGATGTGATGAATGGATGAATGAGCATCAACGAGTCTCTTTTGCAGATCATCTGCCTTTTTAGATTGATATTCTGCGTTCTCCATCTCATTTCCCTTTTCACCCAATTCTTGGTATAAAGCTATAAATATATGAAGAAAAAAAGGTAAATTTGTATGTGTATTAATGTAATAGAATGTTCATGCAGAAAAATGCAGAAAAATGCAGAAAAAATGTTCATAGTAACTAGGAAGGATATATTGATATGCATACTTGTTAGAACTGATAGCACCCAGATCTGAGTTGGGATGTCATAAAGCTTCTTTGCCAATGTTAAAGATGATCTCAATATCTCTCTGGCTTGCACAGTGTCATGTAGAGCAAGTGCCAAGCTCCCGAGAATCGTCAAATATTGTGCAACGAGTTGAAGATTCCCCAAATGATTGTGGGTCAATTGTAATCCTTTCGCCAATCGATTTCTGTGGAAGAAGGGAGAAAAAAACGCCATTAGCTAACGACGAGCATGCTTCTTTCCCAACATGAACGACATAATATTTAGCTACCCATTGTGGAATATGGTAGGTGAGGCTGGTTTTATTTCTAAGATGGTGACATATAGTTTTTGTATGCCTACTTTGAGCCTAAGAAAAATATTGAGTTATTTTGATCAGGTTTACTAGCCATTGTTGGGAAACAAAGCTCGACTTCAAAAGATACGTTTTAGTCCTTAAGGTTTGAAAAGGGGTCATAAGGCGGTCCTAGGTCCCAAATTAACTATAATGATCTATTTGAGTCATGAACCATAACCCTCAAGGACAATATCTACTAGCGGTGGACTTGTACTGTTACAGTGTACCTTTTGCAACCCAAGGATCTCATCAAAGCGTACTTTTCGAAACCCAAGGACCAAATAAACATAAGCCCGAAAACATATTTTGCCCCAAATTATAGTACCATGTACCTAAGTAATGTTTTGCCACAACCATCTTAACTTTAACTAGAACCTAATCCATTGATAAGATATGAGTATGACAACAATTTACAACAGAAGAGACAATAGGTAAGAAAATATACAAGAAATGGTTAAAGAAGGAAGAACTTTAACAAATCATTGATATTAATTAAATAAATGTGAAGACAGGGTGATTTTTTAAGACTATGATTAAAAACTTTGTTGTATTCTCCTATCTAATGAAAGAAAGTACCTTGCTTCTTGTAAATCATGTTGCTTCATCAGTAAGAGGCCATAAGCAAAAAGAACACTGGTTTTCTCTCGAACACCGACAAAAGAATCCATCATTCTGTAAACTGGTCCAATCAAGTCGAGCGCCTGTAATGCTACTTACCATCAATAAATAGATACATAAGAGTTTTTTTCTCTAAAGAAATGAAAACTTAATTATATTAACAATAATTGTTGTGATGGTGTAGTGTAGCCTGACCAAAGGAAAGGATTCTCAAAAGAATCTATTCTACAGCCTTAAACATCTTCCTTTTCCATGAATAAAAGCAGAGCCATACTGGCCGAAAATCGTCAATTTATTTTCCTTGAAATTTCTTTCAGTCTCGATTTCCGAGGATCGATGAGAACCATCCCAATAATTGAACACATATCCATTAGGCAGTGAAACCATCCAATAGAGATATGAACAAGTGATTTTAAAGGGAGAACTTTCGCACCATATGGCATACCAAAAAAGATATGTTTGCCATTACCAAGCTTGGAAAAAGCTAGATCTTCAACAAGTATCCAATGTTTTGATATGCAAATTTGACCACACGTATGCTCGGAAGGGAAAAGAGGTAATTTGCTGTATGTAGTCGGTTAGTGGGGGCGTTTGATCATGTGTGTACAGTATGCCAAGGTCGACTGCCATTTTCTACGTAAGAAAATACAGCAAGGTTTGATATCCACATGATACATGAAGAATGGAGAACAATTAGGAGATATCTTCACGAAAGCATTAAATATAGCACGGTCATGATTAGCATATATGCTTTAACTTGAGGTGGAGCGTTATCGTGCTTATATTAGTAAAGTTGTATTATTGTAAATATCTTAGGCATGTTGTTTTTTACCGTCTTTTTACTTTTCTATACTTATGTTGCCTTTATTCACTTAAATATATATATCTCCTTAAATATTATAGGCATGTTTTTCATGTAGTTTTCTTTTTTTAGCAGCATCTTCTTATTGTAGTTCTTTTTGTTACCCTTTAAGCACTCTTCTTTCGTGTACTTCATCTCTTTAGCAGTTCCCACAAAAACAAACAAACAAACGAACGAACAAACGTAGACGCATGTATATTTCATTGCGTATATAAACGCTGTAATAAGAAAAGGTGTTACCTGCGTAGATGATTCAGCATCGCCAATGCAGATATAAGAGACAGCTGCATAAACTCGGCACATTGCTTGAATTGATTTGCTCTCTGATAGCTGTATGATCATGCAAGAGACTTAACAAAATTTGACACTAACAACAAACCATAAACTTCTTGAGCAGTATCAGG
The DNA here is from genome assembly GCF_002738365.1 of Cucurbita moschata. NCBI lineage: Eukaryota > Viridiplantae > Streptophyta > Magnoliopsida > Cucurbitales > Cucurbitaceae > Cucurbita > Cucurbita moschata. Next base: position 4,016,889 of record NW_019268530.1, read on the forward strand.
ATTGTGGAAACTAAAATTGCGAGAACGTACGAATACCTTTGCGGCTTCAATATAATGGAAGGTTGCTTCATGGTAACAACCGACGTAATGAGAATACTGGCCTCTAAGCATCTCAATCATACTCTCACATGCCTGTAAAATTGTAGGGAAGCGCACGAACCAATTCTTCATCTGTACCAAGGCCTACGCAATACAATACAGGTATTTAGATGAATCAGGCAACAATCAACTGAAAAGGAGGCAAACATCGGATTTTCGAAACACACAAATAACATACTGATGGCATTAAAACAAAGCCTGGAAGTTTCTGCTGGAGAAAATCAGCAGTATTAAGGCCGCTGTTTTCCAGTCCAGACTCAAATCTTGAATAGAATAGCCAGCAAACTGTTGAGAAAGATAACAGCAAGAAGAAGCCTTGGGACGAACCCAACTGAAATGATCTAACTAAGGGAAACGCTTGTCGTGGAAGATCTTTAGATTTCTTTCAAACCATGGTTTAGAGAGATGAGACTTGACAATAACGACCAAGCGTTCTTGAGCAATTTTTATGAGCTGGTGAATGTAAATTTTGCACAAAGTTGTCATGGGCACATTACGCTGGCCATGAGAGCTAAACAAAGCCCAGGAACCAATTTTTATGAGCTGGTGAATGTATTTCTTTATTTTGGTTAAACATTTGTATCAACAAAAGAAAAGGTTATTCCTATATACCCTAGTTATCAAATTCTGAAGCTAACAAAACAAACTCCAACAAAACCACAAACAAAATACAGCTAAAGAACATCAGCATACATCATTTGGAGATGCTTCTTGCAACACAAGTGAAAAGTGTATGCTGGGCTTTATGGAAGAGTGATATAAGACCACAAGCAAAAGCAAAGACTTAACTCAACACGTGCACAAATGGATAGTGAGACAGAGCTGACACGGAACACAATTGAAAAGAAGTGCAAGAATGGATGAATAAAATTTACTAGTCCTTGCCTCTTGTGCCTCAACAAATTCAGAACGCGTCAGCTCGATGGCTACTTTGTTTTCAAGAAGCTGCATAAGAAGCATTAAATAAACGCCAGCCATCCATATGGCAGAGTGTTGCAAACTGACTTCTGCTAGACACACAGTTTCAGAGTTAATTATATATATATATATATATATATATATATATATATTATTTTCTTTTTACCATATGAAACTGTGCATGGTAAATAACCAAAAGCAGTAAAAGATGAAAATATGGAATTATGTGGTGGTTGAGAAATATATTATAACATTTTGCTTGGACAAGATATTTTGCAAAGATACTTCGATAATCAACTTGGACATCACGTAATCGTGCAAATATTGTTCTCTCAGCCCTCAGGTAGCACTGAAACAAGCTTAAATTGGTAATAAAAAAAATTTAACCCTGACAGGTTGTCAGTAAAATAATTAACAGACCAATCAAATTTTAATGAGATAAATACAAGCCTAACTTATTTGCAATGACTAAACTTTGAGATTAGTTTCAATTACACTCGTATCATTTAAAAACCCCTAAACTTTGAAAATTTTCATTTTACACTAACTTTGAAATAGGAATAAAAATGATGTACATGATGTTGCTTACAGCCACATAGAAGATTAAAATTATTATTACCATTTATTTCAACTCAAAAGAATCATTAAAATCATTTATGTAACCCATTTGTACATGTGAGCTCAAGTCAATTCATGTGTGCATTCTAATTTTTACATATTCATCGTCGCATCAATTTCCTTATTTTAACGAAAAACTTAAGTTCAAAGGTAAAAATGAAAATTTTCGAAGTCTAAGAGTATAATTAAAACGTATCGCATAGTTCAAAACACCAAGAAGCAGAAGTATGGACAATATTCCAACTTCCAAGTCTTACCTCTCATACCATCAGTTATCCCAAGCTTCACCAACTCCTCTGCAAGAAACATATCATTTCTTCAATGTCAAAATCAGTTTAAACTAAATTTCTACAAGCATAATAGAGTTACTGAAGAACTCAATCTGAAAAAAGAAAACAACAAAAAAACAAAGAGTATAAGTCTAATCATTGTACACCCAAAACTGAAATGTCGGAAACATTAGGTATCAAGCTAATTGAGGGGCCGCCTCAGTTCATTCTCTTGGTTTTTCGTAAGTCAGTTGAAAAGATTTAAAAGATTACAAAAATAAAAAAGACGGTTTCTTAATTTAATAATTAGGAGGCTACACTAACTTTGAAAATAATTTAACACAGGGTAAGACGAGAATTCTGCCACTTTGTGATAGCTTGGAAGCTTAACAAAAAGCTCTCCCATTAGAGTTAATCAAACGACAAATTTATATTCAGTAGTAGTTAAAGCATGAACATTAAAAAATATTTACCTTGGATAGTAAGCATTCCAGATTGAATTCGTTTTGCACACTCCTTGAAAAGTCCTTTAGGCCGGCTAAAGATAACAACCATAAGGTCCACAAGTGCATAAACAGCACTTTTTGGTAGCCACTCCCCGTCAATAGGGTATGGTGCCAACTCAAGCTTGTCTCTCGACTTTCTTCTCATGTTTCCGAACTGCCCAGGTTCTAAAGATTCTTTGCTTACGGAAGTTGGTTCAGTCATACTTCTAAGCTGACTCTGAAGCTGAGCATGTTTTTCAGTGAGAGCCAGCCTATCTTTATAATGTAGATCAGACCTGGATAGACTCTGATTTAAAGCATTCATTTCTTTAGTCAGATCCTCTATGTACTGTGTTTGTTGCAAATCAGCCTTCATAGCAGCGTCTAATTTATCTAGATGTTGAGCAGCATTCTTGTAGTCACAGATCCGAAGTCGATAAAAAATGTGCAGCAGCTCATTGTAAAATAATAAGCCAACGGACTGTTGTCTCTTTATTGCAGTAGTAAGGCATGACAAGCAGTGAATAAAGAATAAGTAAATATGTAAAAAAATAATTATATTTAGAACAAAAAATATACTTTTGAAGATAGATAAGCCTTTTCATGTTCAGATGTTATGTTGCTGACGTACGGTTAAGGAGAATATAGAAAAAAGGGAAGAAATCCACTTACTTTCTCGGGTTCAATAGATTCCCAGACCTCATCGCACTTGTTAACAGCTTGTTCAACAGAATTATCATCGTACCATTGCATAAGGTGCACATGAAGGATCGAAGTTGCAAAAAACATCTTTCACACATGACAACAAGGTAACTAGTTAGATGTGTAAAGCAAGACAATAAAGCCCCATTTGATAACCATTTGACTTTTAGTTTTTTGGTTTTTGACAATTAAGTTTACAAACGCTACTTTCACCTATGAGCTTCTTTGTTTTCCTGTCTACTTTTTACCGAGTTTTTAAAAACCAAGCCAAGCTTTGAAAACTAAAAAAACATATATAGCTTTTAAAAACTTGTTTTTGTTTTTAAAGTTTAGCTAGGAATTCAAATGTGTTAGCAAGAATTGTGAGAAACATACTATAGAAATCGAGAGAAAGTAGGCATAGTTTTTAAAACTAAAAACTAAAACCAGAATGGTTATCAAACCGGGCCTAAATTTTCTTCAATAAATTTCACTAGTGAATGGAGGTAAAGATAATTCAAGGAAATTTATTCAAGAGATCCAACCAAACAGGACTATCCTAGATTAAAAAAAAAAAAAAAAAAAAAAAAAAAAAAAAAAAAAAAAAAAAAAAAAAAA
>NW_019268530.1:4021246-4054806 GCF_002738365.1 Cucurbita moschata
AAAAAAAAAAAAAAAAAAAAAAAAAAAAAAAAAAAAATTAAACTTGTAATAACAGAAACTGAAAAGGAACCCAGATTTTACTTTGCAGAAACCTCAAGAGTAAAAGATCCCATAAAAGGAAGTTCCATTAAAGAAGGAGATTTCAATCAAGATAAGACCTAGAGAGTAATAACAAAAAAGCTTCGTCATCAACGTCCAAAGAGAAACATTGAACCTCATTAAAGACCATACCTCAAAAGGATCCCTCTCGACTCCCTAAAGATTCTATTGTTCCTCTCAGCCCAAAAACCCCGCAGCTGAGAACACAACCCTGCTTGCCATAAAAAACCTCCCATTCTCACAAAAAAAACTTCTTGATCATCTCCCTAAAACATCTATGTTTGACAGACAAATAAACAAACACCTCAAAGAAAAAAATTCCTGACAGACCACATGAAACCGCATCTCTATAAGATATGAACCAGATCTTCCTCCGTGTTCCGATAGAGAATGCAACAAAACGAACCAACCAATGAAGGCACCTTCATTATAAGTCTATCAAGAGTATTCACTCTTCCATGAATAACCTGCCAAGTGAAGAACTTGACCTTCTTTGATACTTTTAACATTCCACATATGAGAAGAACTCATAACGAATAAAGATATTCATCCAAAGAAAGAACGAGTTACAAGAAAAGCCCTCAGATGAACTAAGACTCCAACCACGAAAATTCCTCCTTCCATGCCTGAACTCGACCTCTTCAATATAAGAAAGAAGAGTCAAAACATCCGTGGTCTCGCAATTTGACAATGCACGACAGAACCCAAACGAAAAAGAAATGGACCCATCAAAAGACAAAACACTGGCCACCGAACCAAACTAAGAAACATAAAGTAGAGGGGAAAATCCCCCACCTACTTATATTCCTAAAAATACTGAATTAAATCAGAAACGAAGAGAGCTCCAAGACTATTTCTTTCCAAGGACTATGAAGAGTACCTTTGACCCGACCATACAACCACTCGGACGAAAGAGGATCATATTAACTCACAATGATCCTACACCAATGGGAATTAAACTCGAGAGGGAACTACCAAAGCTATTTAGCTAACAGCATTCTGTTACGAACCCGAAGATTCCCAAATCAATGCCACTCAAAAATTGAATAAATGACAAGAAAATACGATTCCAGAAGAACACAGAAACACAGGCAATGAGCACAAAAACATAAATTTAGGTACCAACCTGCAGTTCTGGATAGCATATCTCAACTGAAAATATGTATCCCGACTCCAATGCAGCAATCGAATTTTGATAGTCTCCTTCAATGATCAAAGCATTTGCTAGCTGTGAATTGAAGTTGCAAGACCATAGCTTCACTGACAGCCTTAAATGGATGCAATAAGAAAACAACCAATAAGGAAAATTGATAAAGTAACACTAAGGTACCAGGATAATCCATTATTACCAACGCTATGTTACTTATGAAAGAAATGAAAGAACAGAAATAGGCTGAGTGCTCACTCATGGCCAGCAGAATTGGTGAGATCAAGACCCTTATAAAGAATCTGTTTCTGGGGAGGAATAGCCCCAACGAGATGATAACACTGGCTTAACAAGCTATAAGCCCGGCATTTCAATTCAAAGCATGATGGAATAGACTTCAATAACAATTGCTGCCGCGAAAACAAAACAAAAAACCATCACTGACATCATTATAGTATGAAGAACTACGAGTAAGAAAGAAAACGCTAACATACCGAACGCTCAAGATGAGATTTGGCATGATTAACGTTGTGCGAATGAGTGAGTAAAAGAGTAGCAATTCGAAGTCGAGTCTTGACTTCAACGACTGGAAAGAACGACACGGAACTCTGACATATGGCTTCTAAACACTTTATTGCCTTCCCTAATTCCCCTTTCTTCTCGTGGTAATCTGCTAGCCTCCACAATCCCTCCGCCACTGCTTCCATATCATGAAATGAGCCGCCGCAAATCGAAAGAGATTCTTTACAGCAGCGGCATCAATGAAATCGCTGCCAATTTATCGTCGATGCGGAGAGTAAACTAATTACAGTAACAAGAATCTCAAAAGATATTGTTCATACCAAATTACTGGAAATCGAACATCGGCTATGTCGATGAATCTTCTTCAAACTAATCTGCTTCTCTTTCAGCTTCGATTTCGCGTTGGGAACTGAAATGGCTACACTTTTCGCAGCTTCTCCCAGGATCCCTTGAATTTGCAATAGAATTTTCCTCGTTCAACTTCACAGGATTCTGACCAACATACAGAAACTCCGATGATGCTCGGTACGAATTTCCGGTTTTTTGTACGGTGACCTAAAAATTTAGCCCAAATTATGAGATTTTTGTCTTTTAAAACATTTTTTTTAAATCTTTTTGTTAAGGTTATATGTTTTTTTTCCAACCTTCGAACAAATGTTTTTAAACAAAAATGGGCGATGGGAAGTTAGGTACTGTTCTTCGCGTTCAATTACATCTTCTAAACCTTCTTACGGTCATAGTTAGTGATTCTAAGTTTATCACTTCAATCTGGAGTCGATTAGTAAGTTATAATTTATGAACTCTATTATAAATTTCTGACCACATTTTCGTAGGACCCTCTTGTGTCTTTCTTCTCTGAGCTCGGGTTATGCAATAAGGAACCGGGAAGAAAGTTTAAGCTACAACAGGGTTTATGATGAGACTGCTCGTGATGTTCATATGGATCTATTAGACACTTTTGCATCTAGTATTGGATAAATCTCGTACAATAACCGTCATCGTTCTACTGTATCTCTTGTTTCATTTCTTCTAGAACAATCATAAGCACTTAAAATAAACATAAAATAAGATTAAATTGTAGAAAAAATCAAGTGGGTAAATATTTTTTTAACCATATTAAACAAAGAGCAAGTTATAAAATGAATTTCATGTTCCCTTCTTACATTACACGAGCAATTTTTATTTATTTTAAAGGTTATAAATAATTTGGAAAAATGAAAATATGGTTTTATAACAGTCATATATTGTTGTAATTAGGATGGTTCGTCAGGCAAAATTCATACATCATCAATCTTCGATTATTTGAAATATGATTGACGATAACTTAAAATTGATATCACCTCGATCAAAGCAAGATGTGTAATTTTGTGGGTTTTCAGCATTGCAATGTCATTTCGTTACGTCCTGATATTGCCTCATGTCCCTTTCGAGTTCATTTGGTATTCTAATGCCTTTATTTTATCGATTCTCGTTAATTAAATATTTTTAATATATTCCTCAACCGCTCAATTTTTTTCCAAGTATTGGATTTATACTGAGTAGCTTTGTTCGATATCAATATTTAATATTGAATTAACCTCCGAAAAGAAAAAAAAAACGCCATTATCCCACCCAATATTCGTTCTTCACTTATAAAGTTGTCTCTTCGAGAATGTACTAGGTTTTCATTCCATGTCCTTGTTTTGTTTTTTTAGTCCTCTAATTTCATTCGATAACTCATTAATATTTATTGGTATAACACGGAAAAAAAAATAATTATTATAAGTTCTATTTTAATTTTAAACAAAATATTTAATTTTCATACTTTTTTTTTAGAATATTATATATATATATATATATATATTTTTTTTTTGATAATATTACAAATAATTTTCTTCCGTTAAATCATTAAATCTGAAAGGAATATAATATTCCTACAATTGGAAACAAAATAAATATGTTATTTTTACCTTTTTAATTTCACTTTTAATAAATTTTAAAATTGGTCATACATTAATTTATTGTTATTTAAATAATAATAATAATAATAATAATAATAGTTCCCTTAACCTAAATTGTGTTTGAAAATAAATTAGACTAATAAAAAATTTCGAGTCGGGTAGGTTGGTGATTCGAGCAATCCGAAGAGAGTTCGTAATCCAATTTTAAACTTCATTGAAAATACACGAACTAAGTTTAGGTATTTTAAAATATAAAAATTAAAATATAATAAAGTTCAAAGCATATCGACTAAATAAAATAATTTAGATTTTGACGTGGGACAAAAAAAAAAAAAATATTGTATTCCTTCTGCCTCTTAAATTTTTTCAACAATATAAAGATGAGAATTTAAGAGAGTATTACTTAGATCGAGGTATCTTAATTAGGTTACCAAATTTATGATGTCTTTATTTATATATATATACACACACGATAAACATAAAAGAAGAAAAATGTCTCGAGCTCTATTTCAGTCCTTGTTCCTTATCGTTCTCCTCATTTTCAGTGGTAAGAATCTCTTTTAATCCAACTTAATCTTTTACGGTTTGAATTAGATTGATTTCAAATAACTAAAAATTTTATGGGTTGGTTCGAGAATTTCGAGATGAACACGACTCTTCACAATGGTATGATATTGTCCAATTTGAGTATAAGCTCTTATGGCTTTGCTTTAGGCTTCCCAAAAGACCTCATAGCAATGGAGATAGTATTCCTTGATTATATAAACCCATGATCATTCCCTAAATTAGCAGATGTGGGATTTTCATCATCCAATAGTCTCAACCCAATCCGACCCAACCCAACCTATAAATACCCGTCGACAAAACTGTATGTAATGTCCCACATTGGTTGGGGAGGAGAACAAAACACCCCTTATAAGGGCGTGGATAGTTCAGTTGAGAGAGGATAGATTGAAGATCTGAAGTATGATGTCTCACATTGGTTGGGGAGGAGAACAAAACACTTTTTGGGTGTGGAAACCTTCCTCTAACATACACGTTTTAAAGCCTTGAGGGGAAGCCCGAGAGGGAAAGCCCCAAGAGGACAATATCTGCGGTGGGTCTGGGTCCTTACATTCCCCTCAAGGGAAAGGGAAAGCCCAAGGAAGACAATATCTGCTTGCAGTGGGTCTCGGTCATTACATTCCCCTCACAAAGAGGACAATATCTGCTAGCGGTGGGCCTGGGTCGTTACATTCCCCTCAAGGGAAAGCCCAAGGAAGACAATATCTGCTAGCGGTGGGCCTGGGTCGTTACATTCCCCTTAAGGGAAAGTCCAAAGAAGACAATATTTGCTAGCGGTGGGCCTAAGTCGTTACATTGCAATATTAAAGTATTGATCTCGATGAGTCGTTCCAAATATTTGTTATGCATAATTAAAAATAAAAGTGTTGGATTATGTTGTAGGGGAAGAAATGATGGTTAAAAATGTGGGAGGACAAAGGCTTTGCCAGAGGCAGTTGCCAATGTTCAAGCCGGGAACCTGCCACCTCACTGCCAGACATATTGCAAGGAGAAAGTGGGAATCGAAGCTGACGGCGTTTGCGATGGTCCTCGTCATTGTCTTTGTACCTACCCTTGTCCAACTTGACCGTTCAATCGATCGTTATCACAGTTACCACAGTCTTTGGTGTCACGGTCATGCTTGTCCAAGACGTGTTGTCCATAGTCGCATGTCAGATATCTCGGTCATGCTTGTCTAGGACGTGTTGTCCATGACCTCATGCCCGTTTCAAACCCCTTTTACATACTTTCATCTTAGATAGGCCTTTACTATTGTTGGATCGGTATGACAACCCTGTGAATAGGGTTTTAACGATAAAAATATTTTAAGCGTTACAAACTTTTTAAAGATAGGTAGAAAATGATAATTGATGCAACAAAATAATTCAAGTCAAAACAATAAACACTTAAAACATGCAATAAATCACATAATAATTTTGAAATTAAACGTTAGAAAATGTGACACCGTAGTTTTACAGTGGTTCGGTCAAATTCGACGTACTCCACTCCCCAATCGTCTCTTGTAAATTTAAATAAAAAAAACTTTCTCGACTCTTTCCACGGATCAGAGCCCAACCGCAACACCGCTCTTTTTACGAGTTCAAGAGCAAACTCAATCCTTTCCATGGATCAAACCAGTATAAGTATCTGAATTTGGTAGGGACACACCACAACGATTTACAATTTGGAGCACTCACAACTATTTACTCACAATACAATAAAAATCCCTCTTAATAATAAGATAGAAATAAAATTGGAAGTCTGAAGAACAAACAATGAGTATGTTGTCTCGACTATAATATCTTCGTTTTAGCTCTGATCGAAGTGATTGGAAAGTCATTGAAATCGTTATTCTCAACCCTATACTGTGTACAGTAAAAATACTGAAAATTGTTAATAATTGAAAATAGGTTTTGTTTTCTTTAAAACATCCATTAATTAATTGATTAAGTTAATTAAAATGAGTTTAAGGGCAAAAAAGCCAACAACTATCTCATGTTATATCAATACGGGAGTGTATGATCGTTCACCAAAATTATGTCTACACTAGTCAGGATTAAAACGCTCAAAATGTACTATATGGGATATGACTAGTCGTCAATTCTTCCTACCCAAGTTATATACACTAGTCAGGGCTAAAACGCTCAAAATGTACTATATGGGATATGACTAGTCGTCAATTCTTCCTACCCAAGTTATATACTATAAAAGCTATTGTTGTTGCCTATTCGTTTTTAAACGTATAACATTATTTTCTTTCAATTTATTTTCAACGTATTTCCTTGCACACGTTTTTAAAGCATTTCTCTCAAACGTGATTCGATACTCGAACATACGCCTGTAAAATCCGAATTTCTCACGATTGACGTGTTCGTTACGTTAGAACAAGTGTCGCACAATCGCTGTCCCATCGATGTAAGAGTGCAACTTTGACACTGATAGGTACATGAACTTTATGACAATATTAAGAAAGCATATAAGGATTAAAATATAAAGATCAATATTTTAATTATATGGATATATAGATATAAATAAAATATTTTAATATATGAATCATTTAATTAATACTAAGTCAAATATTTTAATTTATATATTTTAAAAAACAGTTGGAAGCGCGTACGGATGGCGCGAGTGGTTGTGGTTTCAAAGCCAAGGCGCCGTCGCAGTGGCTTAACCCACGCCCACGGGCTTCAACCTGAATCCCCCAATGATTCTTTCACGGTCCACGAGACGCGTCGGTTGCACGTCGAAGACTAAGTATAACGGCCCCACGCGTCTTTGTCGTCTCCGTTTTACTTTTATTTAACATTTTTCTGACTTTTCTTGAGAGACTATTTTTTTATTATAAATATATTATTATTTTAATGAACTCATTTTATTGTTTTTATTTTAATATTTGAATTTATTAAAATTAGTTAAATAAACATGAAATACACTCATAGAATAATTTATTTTTGTAAAATTCGCCATGATAATAATTAATTTTAAGTTTTATTAAAAAGTAATAATGAATATATTTAAAAATTTAAAAGTATGAGAATTAAAATAGGTGGACGAAAATTTAATTTTAATTTTTTTATATTTTTTACAAAATTAAATTAATAAAAATATTTGGCCCTTGGTTGCCGATCATAGATATTGAAATCATTGAATTTGAACATTTCTTACAACAATGTCGAAAAAAATATCGAGCATGACTCAATTTTTTCGTGCGCACGTGCTTTAGACGGCCTAATTATGGTTTTCGATTTTAAGCCTGTATGTAAAGTGCTATAGGCTTATTTTCTTTGAAAGTCTCGGTTTCCTAAGGAAAAGTTATATTGAGAAGCCAAAATAAAATTTTTAATTAAAATAATAAAAATACTTCTACTGAACAAAAATACTTTCTAAATTCGTAAAAGTTTTAATTATACAAAAAAATATATATATATATATTTACCATTTTAGATAATATTTAGTTTCAAATAAACTTTAAACTTTTAAAATATTTTAAAAAATACCCTTAAATTTTTACATTTTCAATTTATCTTTATATTTTATTAAAAAAAATTCAAAACTACATACCATTAGTACATAAACGAAATTGTCAGTAACAAGAGAACTTAAATTTTTTTTAATTTAAAAATATAAATATTACTTCTAAAAAATTAATGCTTATTTTTAAAACAGAGAAAAAGTTGTTATTTTAAAAGTTTAAAAAGTATAAAAATTTTAAAGTTTAACTATTTAGTGAAAAGTTATCTATTTATAATCAAATAAATTATAAATATACGAAAAAAATAATAAATAAAAATAACAATAAATAGAAAAATATGATAATAAAATATCAAAAAAAAATATATATATATTTTAGTATTAAATATAAATATTATTTTTAATTATTTAGTAAAAAAAAAAGAAATTATTGAAAAGACCACCAGAATTTGGCTGCTCCAATCTGTGCTAGCACTGGCAGATATTAATGGGTCAAACTCAACTATTTTACGACCTTTCTTAATTAAAAAAAAAAAAGAAAAATTGAATAACTACCAATGAGTTTGACGCGGTTATTCCGCAAACCTTGAACCCTTATGTCAACGTCAACGGACCGTTACGCGCGTGTAATTCTCCTCTTACACGCACCTCATCCCTCCTTGTTTATTAAAGGCCACCACGCGGGGCCCCATCCGCAACACACACATTGCGGGAACAACCATCCATCCACTGCCACACAACTTGTCTCTTCTTAGATTCAAATTCCTCTGCCCCTCCCCCCTCCCTCCTCTGCTCTCTCATAATCATTGTCCCGACCCGACGCCTACGGCGAGGAGGAGATTTCATTTCCTCAATTCTTCCTATTTTTCTCCATTGATATGGGTCTCTTTTTCTCCAGGAACATCGCCAAGTTTCTCCTCTCTTCCTTCTTCTCTTCCCAGAAATTCCCTTCTCAGATCGAAAACGTCGTCTCTGTCGTCTCCGCTCGTACTGGACGTCATCGGCAGCGCTACAATCAAGAGTATCGCCTTGTTGTCGGGTATGTTTCTCCATTTCAGCCACTGATTTCGTTATTCTAGGGTTTGTTGTTCTTATAAGTTGAGGCTCTGATTTTTGCGATTTCTTCTTCTAGATGCATTCCTTATCGATATAAAGATGCTCTGAAATCGTTTTCGGTTGATAATATTGAAGTTCTTGGGATTAGTTCACAGAAAGGACAAGCGATGATGTTTCCGAAGGTATTGTTATATCGATTCTTGGCGTCGATTATTCCGATTCGCTCTTTTGTACCGATTGTTTGATGATTTTGAAATTTTAGGGCGGTTGGGAGAACGACGAATCGATGGAGACTGCGGCTTTGAGAGAGACATTGGAGGAAGCTGGTGTGGTTGGCAACATCGAAGTTAGTAATTCGAATTTCTAGGGTTTCCATTGTTGATTCTGTCGAAGAAATTTTTGTTCATCCAAATTCGAATTTAATTTCCCTTACAGAAAAGATTGGGCAAATGGTATTACAAGAGCAAGAACCAAGCGACGATGCATGAAGCCTACATGTTCCCGCTGCAGGTCACCAAACTACTGGAAAATTGGCCGGAGAAAGATTTCCGGAGGCGGGAATGGGTGAGTTCTGGCTTAAACTCTAACGAAAACCCTAAATGTTCTTCGTTCAAAACTAATTGAATTTCCATTGGAACTTGTAGATGAGCGTGGAGAAAGCCAGAGAGGTTTGCCCTCAATGGATGAAAGAGGCTTTAGATTTATTGATTAGTCAACGAACAGAACTTGAGAGCTTGGATGAAGAAGGAACCCCCTGTTCATAAACGTAGTAGTAGTTGTAGTCTTAGTGGTGGTCTATTTCTTGGGAAGATCGGGGGATCGTTAAGCCATGTTTGAAACGACTTTTTAAGTGATTATTTTAGAAAGTCGTTCTAAATCCGTCGTCATTGAGGCATAAAAAAGGGTCGGGATCGAAGAAGGCGAGAAGTAATTGTGATTGCTTTGCTTGTTTAAGTGTCCTTCACGGGGATAATGCCGCGCGTGGAAATAGATCATCTTGTAAATCACCCAATTCTTTCATTCAATTTAAATCATTCTTTCTTATCATTTTTGCTTTTTCATTCCGTGGCTTGAACGTTGAATTGGGTCAGTTCGTAAGTTACCTACAAAATTGGCTTGAGTTGAACCGAATAAATCTGACTTATTGAATTCTACAATGCTCTATATTTACGACTTCTCGCAAACATCTCTAAGGATATGTGACAAATAATGATTAGAGGGTCGAGTGCATTGCGTTAGTGGCTTACTGGGCTTTTTCCTAGATCAAAGCGGTGTCTAATGCGATGCTGCTCGGTTAACAATTGAGCAATTAGGGTCAGGTCGAGTTGCTTTGCCCCTCTCCTATTTGAGTCGAACCCGAATCAAACCGCTCTTTCTCAAAGTTTCTCGCGCCAATGGAAACGGAATTGGAGGAAGAATATGCTCGAGCAATGATTGGGACGTGATTAGGAATCATAGATGGTTAGGTCATTGTTGAGATAAGGATATTTATTATGCTATTAACACCAGCGAATCACTAAAGATATTTATTATGCTCATGCAAGACCAGCGAAGGCGATGGTGACGTGCTGTCTTGCCTAATATGCAGCAAAGCCGCTGGGTTTCCAAAATTAATGAATGAAGTGGTGTTTTGCAGTATACTTGTCCATTCCATATTTCGACCGATACAAAATTTGGGTCGGTGATCCAACCAAATATAAATTGTGAGATCCCTTATCGGTAGAAGAAGGGAACAAAACATTATTCATAAAGGTACGAGAGCCTCACTCTAACATACCTGTTTTAAAATCGTGAAGCTAAAGACGATACATAAGCGGTCAAAGCAGATAATATTGACTAGCGGTGGTTACAAATGGTATTAGAGCCAGATATCGAACGTGTGCCAGTGAGGATGTTGGCTTCCAAGGGGTGAATTGTGAGATCTCACATTTATCAGAAAGAGTAACATTTCTGGTAACGGTGTGGAAACGATGCCGATGGCAATATAAGAAATAATTAGTTAAAAAATTATATATATTCACAGTAAAATGTTATATTAATAATTAAAATATTATAAAATTTAAATATTAAACTTTTACTGGTTACAACTCAATTTAATATTGCTACAAACATTGAATATTTTTAATTTTTTTTTTCAAAATAAGGTAGGATTAGGTGGAGCTGTAATTCTATTTTCAGGTTAGTCAGATTGACGGGAATATTTTTAATTTTTTTTTCAAAGTATGGTAAGATTAGATTGAGCTGTAATTCTATTTTCAGGTTAGTCAGATTGACGGGAATATTTTTAATTTTTTTTTTCCAAAGTACGGTAAGATTAGGTTGAACTGTAATTCTATTTTCAGGTTAGTCAGATTGACCCGAAGAAAAAATGTCAATACTCAACTCAAATTGAATTTTTGTCTCTTCATAAATTCAACCCAATCCCCCCAAAAAAAACAAACAAACAAACTCAATCCAACTTTTGTTTATCGAGCTATATGAATAAAATTTTATTTCATTTTGGTTTTTTATATTTTCAAATGAATAAATTTTAATTTTAGTCGTTCAAAATATATAAAATCAAAATTTAGGTAACATTTTGCTCGGACCGTACAAAACTAGAAAGAGTCGAATACGGTTGCAAATGGGTAACAAACACGAGTGCATGGTGTCACAATCACACTCTAGCGGCAGCAAAACAACGATTGTGAGACACTTATTATAACCCAATAAACAAGCCAGCCGTGTGAAATTCACATTTTGCAAACAACATCGACGTATGCTTAAGTCCCGAGTCATGTTTTAGAAAACGCGAGCAAGGAAGTACGTTAAACATAATTTTTAAGAAAGCAATATTATAACCTAAAAGTGAGTAGGCAACGAAACAACTTTGATAGCATATAATCGGATAAAAAGAATTGACAACTAGTCACATCCCACTATAGTACATTTCCAGGCATATTAACCTTACGGGTATAAACATGATTTTGGTAACGGGTCATACACCTCCGTATTGACATAACAACAATAATAAAAACTTATCTAAAATGAAAGCAAGTAAAACGGGTTTGAAACAGGCGTACGACCATTGACAACACGTCTTGGACAACCATGACCAAACATCTGACATGTGGCCATAAACACTACGCCTTTGACAAACATGACCGTGACACATGGTTAGTCGGTATGTGCGTATATATATATATATATATTTTTTTGGAGTTATGTTTATTGTTATTTATTTATTTATTTATTATTAGTAATTTCTAGTATATCCCTGTTTTTATTAATACAAAAACCCTGAATCCTGATCATCCTCCTCGTGAAGGCCTGCGCTCCACCTCGAGCAACAATGGCACTTATTTGCAGTCCCTGCAGTGCCAAGCTTAACCCAAAACCTAAGATTCGACTACTTTCTCTATCGGCAATTCCTAACGTCTTGAATTTTCGCAGTCCGCCTTCTATCAGCTTTTGTTCCAGCTTGAACTATTCTGAATTTTCCCGCGTGGTTCGACCGCTTAGGGGAACGGATTTTCAAACCAGACGTCGGTTAAAGTCTGTATACTGTGGTGCAGCAGCAACAGGTGCCGCCGCAACTGATCACTATTCGACGTTGAATGTTAGCCGGAATGCCACATTACAGGAAATAAAAGTCTCATATAAGAAACTCGCTCGCAAGGTATTTTTCCGTTTTGAATTCTGCTAATAGTATATTCTTGAGTTCTACGGGGCTTATTGGTCCCCTATGAAGCGAATTGGAGGGTTGAAAATCGAATGGAATTGAACTGTGGGAGGGATAATGAAAAACTAGATGAAATTTCAAGCGCTACGTATATGATATATGTTTTGCAATTTCCACCCTAAACCCTTAGAGCGAGAGAGAGATAAATTGAGGCATAATAAGTTCTTGTTGAAATTTATGAAACTTTAAGAATTCAGCTGTTGGGACGCTGGGTAGTATTTTTAAGAAGTCAGCTTTGGCCAAGGTTCTTAAGAATTAACTTCTACTTAGTAGAGATCGAAAAATGGCAAATGTTGCCTGCTGTAACTTCTCATCAGGACAAACATTTTAGGATCATAGGTTTGTAAGGCCTTGTATAATATTCATTTGGTTTTTGGTTTTGAAAAATTAAGCGTGTAAGTACCACTTCCTCTTATGGGGTTCTTTGCTTTGTTATTTACCTTTTACACGTGTTTAAGAACCAAAATCAAGTTTTAAAAACTACAAAAATGTAGTTTTTGAAATCTTTTTTTTGTTTTGGATTTTGGCTAAAAATTTAAATGTTCATTCAAGGGAGATTGAACGCACAGTAGAGAAATTGGGAGAACATAAGTTAAATTTTCAAAAACGAAAAACAAATAACCAAATGGTAATCAAATAGAGCCTAAACAAAGGTGATTCAGTTTGCAAGGATGCTACATAGTAAGTTATTCATTTTATTAAAGTACACTAGAAAGGTAATCGACTAAGAATGCTGTTATTTAATAGCAGGCTCCAAAAACCATGTTTAAGCTAACTGGCTGCAAGCTGATAGAGCTAAAATCTAACAGGCTGACCGAGCATTTATCAACTTAATTAAAAGAATTGTTTATTTGGTTTTCGTAAGAATAAAAGGAAAGGCATTAGAGATTCTTTAGGCACACAAATAATATTATAAAGACTGGGAAAGGCTTTTTTGGGATAAGAGACAGAAATTCCATTACAGAAAGCGGGAGATACAACCAGGCAAGAAGTTAAGACATCTCCTTCTAGCCAATCAGAAGGGGTGATTTGAAAAAGGCCCCCATCCAAATTTATTACTAAATTATGTAGTTAAAGTTTGACAGGGAGGAATTAAAGAACCGTACATTCTTCCAAAATCTCACTAAATTTTCTGTTGGCAATTATGCTGTTTCCATTTATTTAAATCATCCACAAAATATTTCTGAATCTTTTATCCAAAGAACTTTAGCCTTTCCTTTAAGCCACTACGCCAATGGTTAGAACTCTGGCTGTAGGGCATGGGCATTTACTTTGTATTTGATAGTCTAGATGAGCTTTACTGCACAATGTCCTAAATGATTCCCCCCTTCTTTGTTTTTATTCTGAACAGTACCATCCCGATGTGAACAAGAACCCTGGATCAGAAGAGAAATTCAAAGAGATAAGTGCTGCATATGAGGTGAGAACTGAGGCTCCTATTTGAGCATTTGTTCCTTGTGTTATTGTGTACATTTCATATTTTCTAATCATTTTATGGATCCTCTAATTGATATCTCATCTTTCATCACGTTCGTCACACTCCTTCTTGATATTAAGAAGATTGATATTTAGTTTCTGATATTAAACTCTCCAAGAGTCTTTTTTGAATTCAACGATGAAAAGAGGGGAGGTCCAGTCGGCCATATTTGTACAAAAATTAACCAACCAATTCCCAAAGCTAACTAACCATGACCAATTAATTGATTGGCTGGTAGTTTAACAAGGTAGGTGTTGGGGCCAATCTTGTCCTCAATAGGGAAAGGACCAATCTTTAATTTAGAATGAACTCCAGCGGTAAGTAAGACTTTTTTAAATGCACCATGACAAGGTCACAAATGTTGAAATCCACATCACGCTGATGTGCATATGCTCGAGCCTTATAGGAAGTGTTAGCCTCCTCAAGATGGAAACAAAGCTCTTTATGTAAATATTCAACCCGGTCAACCATGAGCTCAACCTCAACGCTAAGATCAATAGAAGAGGGGAAATTAGTAAGACCAAAAGTTAAATGAGGGATGCGAGTGTGTACAATCTCGACTAGAGACTTCCCTATGGGTTGTTGGCCATGTGGTTGAAAGAAAATTCGACTTGCCCAAGAGAAGGATCCCATTGTCATGGTTCATCACCACTTAAGCAATGCAATAGGTTGCCAAGAGTTCTATTAATGATCTCATTTTGTCCATTCGCTTTTAGGTGACTACGGTGTTACAAAGAAGGTCCGTTACAAATCTATTCCAATGAGATTGCAAAAAATAACTCACGAACTTGACATCTCTATCCTGAACAATAGTCTTAGGAATTCCATGAAGTCTAACAATCTCATGCAAAACAAGTTAGTAAAATTCAAGGCATCATTAGTCTTTTAACAAACAATAAAATGAGCTATCTTGCTAAAACAATCAACCACAACTAAAATCGAGTCGAAGCCACATTGAGATCTAGGTAAACCAAGTACAATGTCCATTGAAAGTTCAATGTGTATGGAATTAGGAACTGTTAGAGGGGAGTAAATTCGTGGATTTTGGCTTGAATCCCTTGAAGTTTGGCAATTAAAACAACTTTTAACAAAGTCGCAACATCTTTTTTAATTTGTGGTCAAAACAACTTAGTAGAAAGGGTGGCGAGAGTTTTATCACGACTGAAACGATCGGCCCAGAACAAATGAGATTCATGTAAAGAAGTTTGATGAAAACAAACACATCACCTTTTGTTGCAAGAGTAATGTATATTACTCAATTTATTATTATTTATTAGGGAAGTACATAGGCCTAAGCTAATTCTCCATAGAATAGGAAAAGAATAATACAAAAAAGGAAACTATACAGAAAAGGAAACAATAGAAAATAGGCTAATTCCCTTATTTAATAGGATTACACATATACTTCTCAAATTATGGTTATTCTTTCGACATTCTCCCTCGCGATGAAAAATACAGATCATTCATTCCCAACTTGGATACTAACTCATGAAATAGTAAGATGTGAAGTCTTTTTGTTAGAACATCTACAAGTTGAAGCTGTGAGGCACATAACTCATGTATACTATCCTCTTCTCTAATTTTTCTTTAATAAAATGCCGAGCGACTTTAATATGCTTTGTCTTATTATGTTGGATAGGATTATGAGCAATATTGATGTCTGATTTGTTGTTGTTGTATAACTTTATCGAATATTTTCTCTTAATCTGTAAGTCATAAAAAATTATCTTAAACCATAAGAGCTCACATAATCCTTGTGCAATAGCTCGAAATTGTGATTCGACATATGTTCTAGCCACCACATTTTGCTTTTTACTCATTTATGCCACCAAATTTCCTCTCTGAGAAAAGTGCAATACCCCGTAGTAGACCTTTTGTCCACTATTAATCCGATGTAGTTGGCGTTGGAGTAAGCTTATAATGCTAGTGAATTATTCCGTTTGAGCTAAATTTCTTTTCCTAAAGTTCCTTTAAGGTAATGTAACACTCTATTGCTTGAAGGTTAGGCTCCCATAGGTCATGCAGAAATTGGTTAATAACGCTCTCTGAGTATGCTATGTCCCATCTAGTGTGAGCTAGATATCCAAGCCTCCCCCTTAGCTTCTGTTACATCTCTCTATTCACCGCAAGTTCTTCTTTTAACTCTCCCAATTTCTGAAGTGGATCCATTGGCATTGATACAGGTTTACATATGTTTTTC
Source organism: Cucurbita moschata (assembly GCF_002738365.1). Taxonomy (NCBI): domain Eukaryota; kingdom Viridiplantae; phylum Streptophyta; class Magnoliopsida; order Cucurbitales; family Cucurbitaceae; genus Cucurbita; species Cucurbita moschata. The sequence goes on from NW_019268530.1 coordinate 4,037,426, forward strand.
CCTATTTCCATCAATAAATTCATCACATATTTCTGTTGTGATATGAAAATTTCCTGAGTTGAGTGTACTACTTAATGCCATTAAAGTATTTTAGGCTTCCAAGTTCTTTGATCTCGAATTCTCTTGTCAATTTCCTCATAACATTTTTTCTTCACTATCTCCAATGACTATGATGTCATTCATCTACATAAACTAGAAGCACTGTAACTCCCCTTGATTCTGAGCGTTTGATAAAGAGAATGATTTCCTTGACTTTGCTTATACCTACCATCCTTTGTCAATCTTTCAAACTACGCCCTTGGTGATTGTTTTAGCCCATACATTGCTTTTCTCAGTATGCACACCTTACTTCTCGAGCTCTTTTTAACTCTGAGGGATGCTCATGTAGATTTGTTCATCATACCGACCAATTTAAGTTGACAACCAAAGATAACAATATTCTTATGGTATTCATCTTTGCAATTGGGAAAAACATCTCCTGGTAATCTTAATAATCTTTCAAGAGAAATATAGTTTGATAGAGAGTTATAAAGGTTGTTTTATGCATTCTCTAGTATGTTTTTGGATAGCTATGGGATCTATCATCTATTGGTTCATTTAGAGTTCCAGTTTGTACCTGTGTTAGCATCTCACTTTGTGTCAGATGTTTGGACTTGAATTGATTTTGAAATGACTTTCCTCCTAGCATATGTACTTGAGAGATGAATCTGATAGTGAAGGTAGATTGGATGATTCAGTAAGTGGCTCTATTATGATTGGATCTTGGCTAGGTAAGTTGTGATTGGCATTGGTAGTAGGAGTGGACTGAATAGTTGTTGGGTCTGTCTCCAAGGGTTCAACTAGTATGTCAAGGTGTTCAATTGCTTCCCTCGGGCACTCTTCAATCACTTACGTTCTCCCCCTAAAGAGAGACTTTAGAGAAGAAAGGTTTATGCTTAGGGACTGTCACGTCCATTGAGATGTAATACTTCCTAGATATTGGATCGTAACATTTGTAAATGTGTTTTCTCTTTCTTTTTTTCTTTTCCTTAAAGAGGTATAGTTGCTCCTTCCTGGTATGTAAATGTGTAAGAATGTTTTTTTCAACTCATTTTAGTTAATTGAAAGAAAAAATGCAACTCATTTTCTTCAGTATCTAATAGTGATCCACTGCTACGCATTTTGTTTCTTTGCAATCTATGATAATGGAGCAGTTGTATAGGTCCTATCAGACGATGAGAAAAGATCTTTATATGATCAGTTCGGTGAGGCAGGTTTGCAGGGAGAATATGACGTCAGGAGCAGTGGTTCACCTGGGGTAAGATTATTGCTTGCACTTAGCCCACAGGCCATCTGAAAAATTTATTGTCAAATTGTTTCGATTAATTTTTCTGTTGAATGATTCTTAATCATTTTGTTTATGGATTTTTTTTTAGGTCGACCCCTTTGAAATTTTTGATGCATTCTTTGGCGGATCAGATGGACTTTATGGAGAAAGAGATGGAATTGGAGGCATCAATTTAAATAAGAGGAGCGGAAGAAACCAAAATCTTGATATTCAGTATGTCATCATTCTCATGTTATATCACTACTGGAACTAGTTAGTTGTATATTTAATCATTTATTTATATTCTTAAACTCCACCTTAACTAAGGGCTTGAAAATTATCGATATTACTTGGAGAGGAAATGACATTCTTGAAATTTGAACATAGGACCTTCTACTCTGATATTATTTTAAATTCTTGCTAGACCTAACAGCTTTAAATGATAGGTTACAAAATATTTATTCTTTAACACTTCCATTATTAGTTAGCATGAGACTCCGAAGGTATCTCTGCCAGTTGTATTCGACAATCAACAAAAGAATCCCAGGCCCATACAAAAGCTCCTAGCCAACAGTTTGAGAGGGCTGGAGCTTCTTCCTATGGCCCTACCTCCACCCAAATACGCCCTTCCTTGACATTCTAACTGGTTGATCCCAGTGGAATTTCCTTTCCTACCTTCCTAGCACATGTATTAACAATTGGGGGCCTCACAAAGACTTCTATCATTTACGAGGCAGAATTATACATTGAAAAAGCTTTTGGACAGTTGACTGTTGATCTATGCTCGCTCTTATCATGGTTTTCTCTCTGTTAGTTTATATTAGTTGTAAATATCTTAAAAGTGTAATCAGTAATGATTTAACTCACGAACGTTAGTTGTAAATATCTTAATTAAGTGTAATCAGTAATAATTTAACTCTCGAACTGATTGTGTACTCTCTCATATATGTATGTATTCGTAAATTATATGATATGTGCTTATAAATAGTCTGAGTCGTACATTCTTTTTTTGTATTTGTAACCTTACAGTTATGACCTGCACTTAAGCTTTGAAGAATCAGTGTTTGGAGGGGAGAAGGAAATTCAACTTTTTTGTTTTGAGGCGTGTGAAAACTGTGATGGAACGGGTGCTAAAACAAGTAATTGCATAAAAGTGTGCGCCAGTTGTCATGGAAAAGGAGGAGTTGTCCAAACTCAGAGAACACCATTTGGAATGATGTCTCAGGTAGTTGAACATCTATATAATGAAAATTGATGTTTTGGATTGAAAAAGAACGTCAAACTTAATATTTTTTTTCTCTAACACCCAAGTTAATTTATTTAGAGCTGAAGCTGATTACTTTTATGTTAAAACATTCTTTGTTGAACACGATCGTTTCTGTAATAAGTTGATATTAATATTATGTTTTCTAAAGAAAATATATTTAAATGAAATAATATCAAGGGGCAGAATCCTATGCCAAGGGAATTACTAAAAAACTATTATTATCACGTTTATTATTATTTATTGTATTTTAAATGAATGATGTTTTGTTTCAAAGACTTGGATAGTGATAGAAGGCACCGGTGTTTTTTTACGCCTTTTATAAAAAATAAGAATGGGATATAGAAGGGTAAGTGAAATTTTGTTTGGGGGGAGAATGAGAGTTTACGTGACCAGAAGATGTAAATATGCTGCAAGTAGAGCTGAGTGGTAAATAAGTTAAAGCCATGGTGGTCAGAAAATTGTCTTTTGCAATTTTTTAGATGCACGCAAACTAGCTTGAATACTCATGGATATTAATAAAATATCCCTCACAGATATACCAAAATATCCCTCATAGATATATCAAAAGAGAGTAAATATGATGCAAGTAGGAAGTGTATATATGAACATAGCAAAGTTAGGAGTTTAACCGAACTATCCATCTCTTATAGATATATAGAAAAGACAGTGCTGAAAGTATCTTATAAATATCACTTGTATATGAGTGAGAGGATAGACAATAGTTGTATCCCTTTGCCGAATCTTTTTTTTTTTTTTCTTTTGCTTCTTTTTCACTCTCCTTCCTTTCCATCTTCAACTGAATAGTGAGATATTTGGTTCTTTGATCTACATTTACTAATCAGAATAAAATTGCCAAGCTTCATATTGTTTTATACAATTGTTGACTTACTCTCCACTGCTCATTTGTTGATACTAGAGGTAATTCGTAGTCTTTTAAGACTGTGTTATTGAGTTTTCATATGATTGACACTGACCTAAGTTGGAAATTATTTTAAATGGTTACTATGAAATCATCAGTTAACGCAAAGGCATAAGTTGGTTGAATTGAGTACGTTTAATATTTTGTACATATTCTTCGCTTCCTCACTCATGGGTTTAGACTAAGCTTTAGCATGTGATTATCAATATTAACGTTACAGAGTTCAGATGCATGACCTCTCTCTCTAGTACTATGTCAGGATATATTTAATATTTTATACACATTATTACCGATTATAGTAGACGTTAGAAGAAAAATGACCAAAATCTGATTCTTAATTGTAATGCTTGAACTTAATAACCATGTAAAATTCCCCATTTTGGTTTCTTACAAATTTCATGTGATATAATGAATTTTGGATTTAGCCTACTAGATTTACCTTATGATCGTTGTTCTGTGACATCTTAGGTGTCTACTTGTTCAGAGTGTGGTGGAGATGGTAAGGTAATAACAGAGTTATGCCAAAGCTGTGGTGGCAGTGGTCAAATGAAATCATTTAGAAAAATGGATTTAGTAATCCCACCAGGCGTCAGTGATGGAGCTACAATGCGAATTCAAAGAGAGGGCAGTTTTGATAAGAAAAGGTAAATATATTCTTTCTCCAAAATTAAAGCTGCTGCTGGTTTGGACGAGTAATGATATTGTTCTAATAATCTAAACCCTTTTGTAAATATTCTCTCTCGATGGAGATCCATCTTGTAACTCAACAGCTCTTTTTTTTTTCTTTTTTCTTTTCTTGGAATGGATTTTAGGTTCTTATTAAAAATTTTGCTACAATGACGATGATAATTAATGATAATAATAAAAAATAAAAATTGTGCAACACTTATTCGAGCAATATGATTATTGTCACAATTTGATTATTTCCCAAGTACTATTAGGATAATGGTTAAGGATGAATTATGTTAGAGTGGAAGCAAGATGAGTCACACTCACACACCCACATATAAAACTAAATAAAGAGACACCAAGATTTATGTGGTTTGGAGAGAAGAAATTCTCCGTGGACCTACGTCCACGGACGACAGCCAATTACTATAACCAAAGTGTTTACAAATATATGTTTCACACTCTCACACTATAAAGTCTCACTTACAAAGTTCATCCCAATTGCCTCTAGACACAAAATGACACTCACTCTATGTTTCTTAACCATGCTAGACAAACCTTTATATAAGTATAGCAATACTAATGCTCATACATGAATCAAGATGATTCATGTACCAATATGGGAGATAGACCAAATAAATCTTATAGATTCTTGAATCAAAATGGGGAATGTACCAAAAGTATTTACGAACTCAAAAGATCCATGAACCAAATCTTCGTGACAATTCTTCCATTCTTGTCAAATTGACTCATTTTTTTCAGTAGGTTCTTCAAAATATCTGATTCACCCCAAATTCTTGATTCTTACAAATTCAAAAAATGTGTACATGAAAATAGTCAATTAAATCTCAAAACTAGTAATAGTAGACACTAAAAATAGCTGTGGTATGAACTCTTCACCATAGAGTCGTCCATATTGATAGCATTCCTAGTTTTGTTGTTGTAGTTTGGGACTGTGATGCCATATTAGACGAATTGAGGTTACAATTAATATGAGCACCACTCATGAAGATTCAAGTTATCAATCATCCTTGCAATATGAAATTTCAAGTGGGAGACTTTTGGCTTTCCTTTGAGAGGTGCAATTGTACGGGCAGTGTTCCTTCATTCCCAAATTCATTGAGAAACTTGCTCTTTGCTACTATGGTTCTTATGCTGGTATGGAGAGAATTTAAAAGAGGGCGTATTGTTAGTCTCTTACAAACTCCTAATTTGTTTGGTTGAATTTATTTAGATTTAGTTATCTAGTATCCAGAGATTATTATTTAAATTTCTGTTACCTAGTATCTAGGGTATTTAGATTATTTAGATTATCTAATAATTTAGATTTAGTTAGCCTTTCTCCCTTATAAAAGGGATATGTAATTGAATGGGAAAAAAAAAAGAAAGAAAAAGAAAGACACCATGCTAATTTAGACTTGCAACATGATCAACTAAAGCAGATTTTTAAAAACTTCCTTTGCCATGGTAGCAATGATATAGGGGTTCTCACCTCCTCAATTGAGATATTGTCGGGCCATCCATTGCTGAAGGTGGCTGGGTATTCTTAGGTTGAAGCAAAAGCCTCACGCCCAGCTATCCATATGGATTTGGCATTCTCATTAAAAAGGAGATCCTTGAAGAAGAATCATTGCTACAAAATATGGTACCTCTCACTTTGGTATCAAGCACAGGAAAAAATCAATTCGCTCTTCAGCTCATGGATATTCATTATGAAGCAAAAGGACCTCATTTATAGCCGATACTCTTGCAAAATCGGAAATGGTTCATCCAACTTGTTTTGTCAAATACTTGGGCTGGATTAAAACCTCTTTATATTTCTTATCCCATGCTTTATGTCTATCCAGTAAAAGGAAGCATCTATCTGGAAGACTTAAAATGACTGAAATGATTGTTGGGGCCTAGGCTTGAGAAGACACCCAAAAGAAGGAAAATAAATCTATGAATGGGCATTGCTATCCCACCTTATCAACCATTCACCCGTCTTAAGGGAAGACTTTTGGATTGGAAATAAAGGAACAAATGGCCTTCTCAACTAAAACTCTATCTATAGACCTTGCAACTAGCGGTTTCAAAGGCAATGCATCCATTTTTCTCTAAATTGGAAAAGGAACTCCCCAAAGAAGGTCAAAATCTTCATTTGGAAGCTTAGTCACTTGCATTAATACCGTGACAAGCTGCTATTCTAGAATCTCATGGTTTTTGATCTCCCATTGCTTGTGCGCCATGTGCAAAAATGCATGAAAAGTGAAAAGGCACCTGCTTATTACTTGTCCTTTTGCTAAGGCCTTCTGGGACCAATTTTTATCAAGTTCACTTGGTCTACTACTTTGCCCGGAGATCCACTTTCATTGATTGCCTCTCTTTTTTTGGTCATTTGTTTAAGGGGGAGAAAGAAATCCTTCGAACCAACTTCATCAGAACCATAGTCCAGTTGGTACTAGAGAAACAATCAGGGTTTTAAGGACAGAGATATGGTAATTAATTAATTAGTTAATTTTTTATTCATTAGGATGTTTGGCTTTATCATGATGTAAAATTATTCTTTAATTCCTTTGCGTGGGGTGTGTTTAACTCTTTATAACAAAGTTTTGTCAAACTTTATACTATTTGTCTCTTTTTCTAATGCCCTCTCAGGTGAGTTTGGAATTGGAGCCTTTGATGTGTAATTCCTTTTGGGAATGTAATGATGGTAGTAAGATTAATCATTCTGGGCAATGGAATTTAGCATCTCAAGCTCAAGGTGATAGAGGTTTTGGCATTGGAGCTCTTAAACGTAGAAATTTAGCACCTGTTGCTCAGTAGGGTAGCTTCATTCGTTTTGGCAAAGGGTGATTATTAATATCCTTGGACATTCTCCATCAGGTTGTTATTCTACTCTTTCTTTTAGCTTTCTCCCGTTATAGACAACAAGTTTTCTTAGGTGACATGCCCTATTTTTTTTTTTCATTTCTGGAGATGTCATTGGTGAATCGCTCAAATTGCTCAAGCTTTCAGTTTACAAATCTGATCTTGGTATGCTAGGAAGGAATGGGACGCATATTGGCCATAGTTGATAGGTTAGTACCATTTGTAAAGGGGGACCCACATGGAGACCCTTTGGTAATTCAGTGAACTTCACTTTGTTCTGCAAATCCTTCTTTACTTCCGTTCTCTTTCAGGAATTTATTTTCCTTACTGGTTATGTTCTTCTCTATCGTTTCTTGAGGTGCTGTCGACTGTAAAAATGAACCCCAGTTATCCAAGATATTCCTAAAAGAAAAATTAATTAATAAAGAAAATAAGGAATGCCAACTAGATGCTTTATGTGTTGCTACATAAGAGGTGGAGTGTTGTCTAGTATGAAATATGTTCTCTTTGCTGGTCTCTAAGTGGCTGGATCATCCTTGTCACTGGGATTCAAAACCGGTTCTAATCGAAGTCCCTTTTTATTCTCTCTGAAATTTAGTGTAGATTACTGTTCATCTCTGCCATACCTTATTTCATATTATTTAAAATAGTATTCCATTATATTTTATGTCCAAGGTTGTAATCTTGTGAAATCAGTTTCATAGTTTTTTCTGCTTTTTCTGTTCTTCTTTCCTCCTTTGGCAGGAGAATGGCTGGTAACCTGTATGTCACGCTCCGTGTAGATGAAAAGCATGGAATTCGGAGAGATGGTATTCATCTGTACTCCAATATTAGCATTGACTATACAGAGGCAATTTTAGGTACTATTGTGAAGGTAAGTTAAAATTATTGATTGGACCTAAAAAAGAGTCTGAATGCAATCATTAATTTTTTCTTCTCTATAATTTCTGGTTGGACATAAGAAAGAGTGTTAACTTAAAAGCATTGACTATATGGAAGTTTCGAACGACAACCATTCTGGTCATAGTCCTTACCATTGGTTTAATTTTAACAAATAGATAATGTGGTCTCAAGTAAGTATATAAATATATTAACATGAGTATGTACTTAAACCAAATATATTGGAGATGAGTATTAGGTAAGCAATTATTAGGTAATAAAATAGTATACTAAGCAATGGCTGATCCATAACTTGTCTCGAAGAACTTCATATATTTTGATATTAGTTTGTTTAATAAAAAATAGGAAAGACGTGTAGTTTTTTTTCCCTTAAAATTTAGAAATGGACATTTTAAAAAATGTGGAGACTAAAGTGGAATAAACTTGAATGTTCAGGATTAAAATGAAATTTGAATCTTGAATTTCTCTCTTTCTTCCTTGGTGTGTGTATGTTGATCCTTCTGAGAAGAACACTTGGCAAAATACCTAAAACTTTGCTGTATATTTTAGAGGACTGCAGTTGCTATCAACACAAATGAAAAAGTATCGAGTTATTTATCACCTATAACATCAAATTACTTCAGGTTGAAACTGTTGAAGGCTTGAAAGACCTTCGAATACCTGCTGGAGTTCAGCCAGGGGACAAAGTTAGCTTGTCAAGAATGGGGGTTCCAAATATAAATAAACCTTCTGTTCGTGGTGATCATCTGTTTATCGTGAATGTTCAGATTCCAACAAGCATCAGGTTCAGTGTTTTACCATTCTTGAGTTGTTAGTTTTTTATTGAACATGGTATTCCAATCTGAAGCTACCAACTGAAATCCTAGCTATTATATCAACATATTGATTTGAATCTTTGGCTAGAGGATGAGGGTTACGTGCTAGGAACTGAATCCCTACCCACCCAAAAAGAAGCCAACAGAGATGAAAAAGAGTAAAAGGAATGTGAGAAACACCATTGAACAGCTAAAAGCTCCATTCATAATTCCATGTTCTGTCATGCCACTTGAAATGCTTGTTTCCACTAAATTTAACGTAAAAGTTGTTGTGTTAGTTAAATGACCGAAGCAGTATGTTATGATTTTTAAAAAGGTTTTTAAAAGCCTCAAAAGGCATTCACGTAATGGCACACTGCCCTGGCATAGATGAAGTGTCTTGTGTGAACTTTTCATTTAGGTACAACATTCTTTTAGTAAACTGGGGTAAATTCAAATAATTTCTTTTTTAAAAAAGTACAAAAACAATCATGGGTTCATCTATTTCATTTGACCATATCACATGAGGTGCGCTCTCATGTGGAGGAGTATGGAAATGAAACTGAAGAGGAAGATATAGATGGCTATACATCCTAATGATGGGAAAATAGACTGGGGAGTTATTTAGTGATGTTGAGTTGTAAATTCTAAGCCTTTGCAATGTGATGTTCTGGACTCTTTGGTGTTGGAAGGTTCATAATACATGAACTTTGTTTGTGCACATAATCCTCTCTCGCTTTTTCTTTTCTTTTTTTTCTTTCTGCATTGTCGTTAGTCCTAGAGGGCTGTTGCATTTCAATACATTTCATTCTTATTGAGTTTTAAGGCCTTCCAAGGGATGTTATTTTGCTTTCTTCGTGGAAATCTGAAATAGTTTGCATCCATTTGGAGAATAATGTTATTCAAGAAAACTTCCATATTTACACGTCTAATATTGTATTGAGTTTCAATATTATACCTATTTTGAAAATAGTAATTTCAGATTTTTCTTTCGCGAGGAGCATCCAACTTATTCTAGTATGGTTATCCCGCATCAGTTGCATTTTTTTAAAAAATATTTTTTTTCGTGTGGTCGTCCATGATACATCATGAGGTAACATTGAGAAAAGATTAGATGTCCTATACTCATGGGAAGGTTAAGTATGGGCATGTCTAGATCATCAACCTATTTCACTTGGAATAATAGGATCTTTATTGAATATATGATAATATGATTTGAGATGCTCAAAATTTAAATGACCCAATCTATAGTCTTAACATTACTTCCTCACATTTTTAGATGGAGAGAATAGTTTTCTCATCATTTGATTCATTTAGGAAAGGCTTACTGATTTAAACTTCTTTTTTCCTGTTCTTCAGTATAGTAGACAAATTTTTATTACATCTTACGTACATTAGCGAATTGTTTTTAATATGTAATTTTTCAAGTTCGCTGAAAAATAATGTTGTTCTACAACTGACTCTCAACTCTGGATCTGTACTATTAGAGTAGTTTTCTTTTTTTTGTTTTTTTGGATAAGAAACGGTCGATATATTGATTCATTTTTTTTGAAGTATAAAGTCTAGCTAAATTTCTTGTTCATGGATCATTCATGCCTTCCTTAAACGGAAAGGTTATATTCAGTTGGATCCACATTGATTTGGTTTTCTCAGACTAAAATGTCATTGTAATCACTTGAGATGTTCACTGCTGAAAAGATATAGAATTGCTGTCAGATACATTTGTTCACTGATCCTCTTTCCTTTCTTCGGTTACAATTTATATAATTTGTTTTTTATTTTCATGTTATGGTAAATGCAGCGACAAAGAACGCGCAATCATTAAAGAACTGGCTTTGCACAAGGCATCTAGTAACGGTACTAGACCACTGGTTACCATTTTCATTTTTGTCGATTAGTTAAAACATTTTTAAAATCCTATTCAGTTTCTGATTTTCATAATCATTTTATTTTGGTCATACTTTCAAACATTCCATTAAGATTTTTGAATTTTGCGTGAAAGTTCTTTTTGGTTCTTGTTATAAAATTTGTATAATGTATTTCTCGTCATTAGAATTTTGTGATACATTTAATAGAAATCTTACAAGCCTGTCATATCAACTTGTGTTTTATGTCAAATAAATTGGATTGGTATCTGATTCAAAGTTTAAATACCCTATGATTTACATTGAAGGCAATATTAAAAAATTCAATGGCAAATATCAAAATAGATTCTTATGGAAGTTGAAAGAGCAAAAGAGGATATTTTGAAATATGTTCCAGTGATAGTAACTGAATTTCATGGAAATTTTCATGTGATGCAGGTACACACGAAAACCAAGGAAATCTTGCTTCAAGCCAGGCAGCTAAGCGTAAAGCACCATTTTGGTCTTCATTTAAGAACTTCGTTGGGTATTATTCAGTGAAGATCTTTCCTTTTTATTCTACTCTTTTATAAGATCAAGCATGCTTTTACTTTGATTTTGCTCAAGTTTCCGAGAACTGATCTGTGATGTCCCACATTGGTTGGGGAGGAGAACAAGCCACCACTTATAAGGGTGTGGAAACCTTCCCCTAGCAGACGCGTTTTAAAGTCTTGAGGGGAAACCCGTAAGGGAAAGTCCAAAGAGGACAATATCTGCTAGCGGTGGATCTGGGTCGTTACATGATCTAACAAAAAAAATTTAAAATTTTAGGTATTATGGATGTATAGAGATACTCATTTCTTTTTCTGATTCCTCTCAGCTTGAACTTATCTTCTAAGCCCTCATGAGTTGCTCCTCTTTTTTCCCAGTAAAAAACAGCCCCGGGAACGATTTGCTTCGATTGCCATGGCGATACCAAAACCGTCCTTTTGTAGGCCTTTGAAGGTGCATTCTTCTTACACAAACTCACTCATAGTAGCTTTAATACTAACTTCACTCTTCTCCTTCATCGGGAGAAATTACTTCTGGGCATTTTTACGAGGAAGATCCCATTCATCTCCTACTCTTGATAGTAGCTTTAATACTAACTTCACTCTTCTCCTTCATCGGGAGAAATTACTTCTGGGCATTTTTACGAGGAAGATCCCATTCATCTCCTACTGTTGGTGGAAGAACAAGAAGTTCTTAGATATATATTGACAGACCAAGAGGGGCAAGAGCAAGACCCTTGATTTCTTCTACCGTAGAACTTTAGTACACGAACTTTATTCAGGTGATTGAAGGGTTGCCACCTGAGTTCAATTTATTGTTATAATAGCCTGTAATCGCCGGTGGGGGTACCCCACGAGGGAGGGGCATTAGATATGGGCCTGCGCATTGCTCAGACGAGATATAAAGAAAATGGAAGTATTACCAGAAAAGCATTCATTTATGAGTTGCTATTAAAAACAATGAGGGATGTATTTTTTCCCCCCCTCCTTTTCAGATTGGCAAAATGAGGACTTGTAATATACAGAAAGCAAGGACTCTGAAGAGCTCGATTTTAAAGGAAGTTTACAAAAGAGTCCATTTTTTCACGTGTTCTGACGTGTATAGTATACATACATACATTTGGTAGTAAAATTATGTCTCTAAATTTTGCAAAAAATAAAAATAAAAAAAGAGTTATTGAACATTAAAATTTGTTTTACAAAAATACCATTAGAGATTTATTTATTTACTTATTAAATAATGAGAATTAATATGATAACTTAGGTAAAAGTTGAAATAAAAATTATAATATAATTTATGTACATTAATGTGATGGTTGATATTTAAAAGTTGACTATTTAATAATTTTATTAATGATTTTTTTTTTATGAAATAAATAGTTATAGTAATCTTAATCCTTTAAATAGTTTTAAAGATTATTATATATATTATATTCAATTTAATTATTAAGTTAACTTTTATTATTTATTTCAAGGAAAATACTTTTTTTTTTTTGAATAACTGTTTTAAAAGAACAATTAGAATAAAACCTTTTTCACCCATTTTTAAACAAATCATTTTTTCATGCTTAATTTAAAAAAAAAAAAAATCAGAGTGTTTTTAAAAATATTTCTTATCATTTTTTAAAAACATGTAAAAAAAGATATTATAATAATATTAAAGAATTAACTAAATTAATAAAAATAACTCCATTTTCAAAAGTTTCAATAATATTCTCAATTTCGAAAAAAATTGTTAGTATTTTATTTTTTAAAAAAATTTGAACTTAAAATATACCTTTAAATTTTTAAACGTATCATTAATACTCGTAAAAATTAAAGAATATTCTTACGGTTAATATTATGTTTTAAAAATATTTATAAAATTTGAAGAGTAACATCTAACCCCTCCACCTTTATAAAAAAGAATTCAAAAAATTATTATTGTCATTATACGAATCAAAATCATATATCAATATCTTATAGATTATTTTCAAACTTTTAACGTCTTTTTTTGGAAGTTTATGAATATTTTTATTAAACGTAGTACTATCTCGATCAATATATTTTAAAAACTGAAAGTATTTTCGAAACATCGCGAAAGTTTAAGATTTTTAAAATAAATGTACTAACAATAAATATATTTTTTATTCTTTTTTTTAACTTTAAGATCTTTAAAATAAATGTACTCACTGTAAATATATCTTTTATTATTTTATTTTTTAAGTTTAAAAGATACTTTTAAAACTTAAAAATTGTATTTTACAGATAAAGTATAAAGTTAAAATATATTTTTATTAATTTTTTTAATACACCAGCTTAATTCATTAAAAAAAAAAAAAAAAAAAAAAAAGAACACAGGGGACCAACATTTGAAATGAAGGATGTAGCAGTAGCAGTCCAACACAAGCTCTGTCTCGAGCTCTGTGCCACTCTGTACCTTTCTTCTTCTTCTTCTTCCTCCTCTCAACCCTACCAACCACGATATACATAACCCACTTCACCTCATCTCTTCCCCTTATCTGGGTTTTCTCTCCTCTCCCTCTCCATAGCCTCTCCCTAACATGCAGCCTCCCCACCTTCTGCTTCACCTTCTGCTCTGCCTTCTGCCCTCCCTTTGCCTCATTCCCGCCCTCAAACCAGATCTCACCTCCGACAAGGCTTCCCTTCTCGCTCTCCGTTCTTCCCTCGCCGGCCGAACCATCCAGCTCTGGAATGCAAGCCACCAAACCCCCTGTTCCTGGACTGGCGTCAAATGCCAGGGAAGCCGCGTTACTGTTCTTCGTTTGCCGGGTGCTTCCCTTTCCGGCCAAATTCCGACCGGCATTTTTAGAAATTTGACCCATCTTCGCACTTTGAGTCTCCGACTCAACGCATTGACGGGTCAGCTTCCGTCAGATCTTGCAGCATGCACTAATCTCCGCAGCCTCTACTTGCAGGGTAATGCATTTTCTGGCCCAATTCCTGAGTTTGTCTTCCAATTTCATGACCTTGTTCGTCTTAACTTGGCTTCCAATAACTTCTCCGGCGTCCTGTCTCCCCGTTTTGACAAACTCCGGCGGCTGAAGACTCTGTTTCTTGAGAACAATCGCCTTACTGGCTCATTACCGGAGCTGAAGCTGCCTAACCTCGTACAGTTCAATGTTTCCAACAATTTCTTTAATGGGTCGGTTCCTCGTCGTTTCCAATCGTTTCCCTTTACTGCTTTTATGGGTAATCCACTTTGTGGACGACCCTTTGAGAATTGCGCTCGAAATGTCATTGTTCCATTGACAGTGGATATTGATGTTAATGAGAACAAGAGAAGGAAGAAGTTGTCTGGGGCTGCGGTCGGAGGGATTGTGATGGGGTCTGTTCTGGGTTTGGTTTTGTTTTGTGTGATTTTGATGGTTTCTTGTCGGAGGCAGAGCGGTCGGAAAACAAGCACTCTGGACATGACAGCCCTTGTCGATGTAGGAGGAGAGAAGGCAATTAGTGAAGAGAATGGGGGGTATGAAAATGGGTGCTCTGTGGCGGCTACGGCGGCTACGGCGGCGCTAGAGAATAAGAAAGGGGAAGGGGATGACAACGTTGGTGGTGCTAAAAAGTTGGTGTTTTTTGGGAATGCTGGTGGGAGGGTGTTTGATTTGGAGGATCTGTTGAGGGCTTCAGCTGAAGTGTTGGGTAAGGGAACGTTTGGGACAGCTTATAAAGCTGTGTTGGAGATTGGGGCTGTTGTGGCTGTGAAGAGATTGAAGGATGTGAGTGTTTGTGAGAGGGAATTTAGGGAGAAAATTGAAGGCGTGGGAGTAATGGAACATGAGAATTTGGTTGCTCTTAAAGCTTATTATTACAGTGTTGATGAGAAGCTTTTGGTTTATGATTATATGGCTATGGGAAGCTTATCTACACTTTTGCATGGTAAGCTCTTTCTTTCTATTTTTAGAAATGTGAATGATTGTCTTGCTGCACAGATGTTTCCGGAACCTTATGAATGATGTTTTGTTCTCTCCTTTAACCGACGTGGGATCTCACAATCCATCCCCCTTCGTGATCCAATGGAGTTCTCGTAGGCACTCGTTCCCTTCTCCAATCGATGTGAAACCATCCAATTCACCTCCTTTGGGGCCCAACGTCCTTGCTGGCACACTATCTCGTGTCCACCCTCTTTGAGGCTTAGCCTCGCTCGCATATCGCCTTGTTTCCTTCTCCACTCGATGTGGATCCCCCAATCCCCACCTCCTTCCGGGCCTAGTGTCCTAACTGACACACTATCTCGTGTCCACCCGCTTTGAGGCTTAGCTTCCTCCCTAACACATCGTCTAGTGTCTAGCTTTTATACCATTTGTAACAGTCCAAGCCCACCCTTGGTAGATATTGTCATCTTTTGGGCTTCTTCTCAAGGTTTTTAAAATGTGTCTGTTAGGGAGAGGTTTACACACTCTTATAAAGGGTGTTTCGTTCTCTTTCCCAACGAATATGAGATCTTGCAATCCACCTCTCTTCAGAACCCAGCGTTCTTGAAGATACTTGTTCTCTTTTCCAATCAATGTGGAACCCCCAATGTGTTTCGTTCTCTTTCCCAACGAATATGAGATCTTGCAATCCACCTCTCTTCAGAACCCAGCGTTCTTGAAGATACTCGTCCTCTTTTCCAATCAATGTGGAACCCCCAATCCTCTCCCCTACGGGGCTTAGCCTCCTCGTTGGCACATAGCCTAGTGTCTAGCTCTGATACCATTTGTAACAGCCCAAGTTCACTGCTAGCCGATATTGTCCTTTTGGGCTTTCCCTTACAGGTTTCTCCTCAAGGTTTTTTAAAACATGTCTACTAGGGAGAGGTTTCAACACCCTTCTAAATAATGTTTCGTTCTCCTCCAATTGACGTTGGATCTCACAGTTATCTTCCTGGTTATAATTCCTCAAAGGCATTTTGGTAATCGAATCCGTTCAAAGTTTCTTCTTGTCAAGGAAAAGTGTTGCATTTTCGATGAACTTTAAAGCCTAAGTAGCATTAGGAAAGGTAAAACTTCACCTCATCTGCCCAACTTTCATTAGCCTTTTACCATTTTCTTTCCTTTCTATAGGTAACAAAGGAACTGGTAGGACACCATTGAACTGGGAAATGAGGCGTGCCATTGCATGTGGAGCAGCCCGTGGCATCAAGTACTTACATTCTCAAGGCCCAAACGTTTCTCATGGAAACATAAAGTCATCCAACATCTTGCTCGCCAAATCCTACGATGCCCGAGTCTCCGATTTCGGCCTAGCGCAACTAGTTGGCCCAGCATCGAGTCCTAACAGAGTGGTGGGGTATCGTGCACCAGAGGTGACAGATTCTCGTAAAGTATCACAAAAGGCAGATGTTTACAGCTTTGGCGTATTGCTGTTGGAGCTTTTGACAGGAAAGGCCCCGAGTCACGCAGTGTTAAACGAGGAAGGGGTGGATCTACCGAGATGGGTACAGTCAGTGTTGCAAGAGGAGTGGAGGTCGGAAGTCTTCGACGCCGAACTGCTGAGGTACGAGAGCGTTGAGGAGGAGATGGTTAAAATGTTGGAGCTGGCTGTGGACTGTGCGGCGCAGCATCCTGATAGACGGCCTTCAATGTATGAAGTGAGTAGCCGCATTGAGGAGTTGTGCAGCCCTTCCGCCCATTCGAATCCCCAGCAACACAAACACAACGTTGGTGCTGCTGACAAGCCCTTTGGTGCGTCCACCTCCCATATTCCGAATGCCAAGTCCATTTGAGCAAGTTTAGTTGGTTGTGTAATAGCTAATTGTCGTTGTAATTTGGTAGCATGTGGTGTTGTGTTGGGCTGTAGAGTGATGGCGGTGCTGATGCTTAACGTTTATTGTTATTAGTACAAACTACCCTTTTCTGTTTCCTTTCCTTAACTTGTTTGTCTACAAACTTCATGCTTTGGTTTGTTTCTTTTGGAAACTATCCCGTGCCCACTCACACCAACACCTGTTGATTAAAGATGTCTATTTAATCAACGAAAATTTACTTCAAAACGGATTAAAAATGGTCCAAAAACTTCTTCCTAGCAAGCAAGACGACCCACTTCATGAGAACTCAAGAAAAGGGAGCACTATGAGCCCCTCTGTCCCATGCATCGAGTTCATACCCCATGCATCTAGAGAACTCAAGAAAAGGGAGCACTATGAGCCCTCTACCCCATGCATCTAACCTACTCGCTACATATGTGGTAGTGGGCGTAGCACTCTACATGACCGACGGCAAATGAATTAGCAGCTTTATCGAGTGAAAGAGGGGGGTAAGTGAGGATATCGAGTGAAAGAGGGGGGGGGGGGGGGGGGG
>NW_019268530.1:4055383-4069199 GCF_002738365.1 Cucurbita moschata
GGGGGGGGGGGGGGGGGGGGGGTAAGTGAGGATATGAAAGAAAATGCTGTACACAATTATGCTTCTCCTTGATATATAATATATATTATGAATACATAAATGTATGGATTGTCTAAGAAAACAGGTATACACGTTAAGGGAACCATTTAAGCAATGGAATTTTTCAAGTTCGGAACTCATTTGAGGGTGGAGAGAAGGAAGAGAAACACAGTGAACAGGAAAACGAAAGTCGAAAGCCACCTGGTTTGAAGATGGCGTCTGTAATTTGAAAGAGAGCATCACAAACCAGCTTTAGCTTCTAAAACTTTTCTGTCTCTGCAGTTATAAAGATGATCAAAATCACTACACTGATCACAAATGAAGTAGTTAAAGCATGTAGGGGAAAAAACTTAGACGTACATGTACAGAACATTGCAGATACAAAACAGGGAAGAACATCGAACCAATAGCCAGAAAGCATTTGGCAGACGTGCGAGGATTAACACAGTTATGCATCGTGATCGGGAGGATCATCCTTCAAACCCTTAGAAAGCAGGTCATAGTTGATGGATGCAAGCTGGGAGAGATTCTGATTACAAGGAAACATAAACAAGGATGAATTGTAACAGAGGAAAATGTCATGTTTCCAAATTCATTCTTAATAAGAATCATATATTTTCTAAGAAACAAAGAAAAGGGGCACGACAGAGAGAGAGAACGTGAGAGAGGAGTGTAAAGAATGTTCCACAAATACTCGGTAAACAGGGTTAGGAATTACGACTCTTCATAATGGTATGATATTGTCCACTTTGAGAATAAGCTTTCGTGGCTTTGCTTTGGGCTTTCCCTAAAGGCTTCCTATACCAACGAAGATGTATTTCCTTGCTTATAAACCCATGATCAATTCCTAAATTAGTCAATATGCGACTCCCTCCCAACAATCCTCCCCTCGAACGAAGTACACTATAGAGTCTCCCTTTAATTGAGGCTCAACTCCTCTGGAGTCCTCGAACAAAGTACACCTTTTGTTCGACACTTGTGTCACTTTTGACTACACATTCGAGACTCACAACTACTTTGTTCGACAATTGAGAATTCTATTGACATGGCTAAGTTAAAGGCATGACATTGATTCCATGTTAGGAATTACAACTCTCCAGAGTGGTATGATATTGTCCACTTTGAGTATAAGCTCTCATGACTTTACTTTGGGCTTCCCCAAAAGACCTCGTACCAGTAAAGATGTATTTCCTTACTTACATATCTATGATCAATCCCTAAATTAGCCAATGTGGGACTCTCACCCAACGATCTAACAGTGTATAAGGTATTTGACAGAAATCTGGAAAACTAGGAATTCGTCATAAACTGCAGGACTAATAATTTTAAAGCGGATACCTTGAAAGAGAAATTACTGAATGAGTAATTGACAGAAGAACCAGGCTCAAAATCTGTAAGGCCCCCACATTCATCAACCTGTTCATGATATGCCAAGGAACATGAATAAAAATAAGCACAATTAGGATCGGTTTAAGGAGTTCTAAATGAACAAATGTAATTCAAATGATGCGAGTAAATTACCACTTCATCTTGACGATTGCTCACACTACTGTTACCACTTAAGCTATCAGCATCACTTGAATCCTCAAGTTCACTGGGTGGATAGCCATGATCATCTGAATGATTCCATGAGTAGCGACTTGTAAAGTAACTAGTATCAAGAGCACTTTCAGATGTTGGAACAAATGCAGCCTGAGAAAATTTGAAAATCGATCTATCAATTTACGGATCCATAAAACGAAGCTACAACCTACCTCCGAAGTTGTTTCTTCTCATTGATTAATGAAAAGGATAAAATGTTCAAGATACAACGACAAAAACGAGTGAAAAATACAAAAATGCAAAACTAAGAACAAAGAAATTGAAGAAAAGTCGATTAAGGCACCCCAAAATGTCGTTACAGGAATAAGAATCAAATAAATTAGAAAAAGAACACCATTGAGAAGCCTTAAACTTAGCAATACAATACCTTTTGTCGGGCAAGCGTGTCCCAGTTAATATCTTTAAAGAACATATGCTGCTTCACCTGAGTAATAAATTGGCTCCTATGGTGTAAGCATCAATGAAAGATCAAAGGGCACCAAGGAAACAAGTAAATAATCGTGTTATCACCTCATGTGCGCCTATAGCTCCAAGTCGCTGGTGAGGATCTTCAGTCAATAATCTGATAGAGAACGAATACATATTGCATAACCAACAACATATAATTAATAAAAATCCAAAACCTTGTAGCAATATGATAGGCCTCTAGTTACTAATATTATGAGCATAGGCAAACGAGGAAAGACGGAGTGTCAACGGGTATTAGACATGTGCTTGTGGAGACGTTTCAATCTTGTTAGCTCCATTACTTTTTCCAATTTTTCTCTTTTTTAGTTATGATTACTTTTGACCACGAATTCGAGAAATCTTTTTCTTTCTTTTGCAATCCTTTGTTTTCGGGTTGACGTGTGTGTACAATACAAAAAAATTTGTTGGTCTAAGTCCACCCCCTACTCGTTCCTCTAGGATATCTTCGATAATAAAAAAATGATGTGCGTGTAAAGGTAAGAAAATTTCAACATCTAAGTAGACAAATAAACCAAAAGAATATAATTGAAAATAATAAAAAAATGATTCTCCCACCGATCAATTAAATCTTGAGCATCGTGGCTCATCTCTTCAGGTATTTGAGGCCACGGGATCTTACGGTTGAGAATGTTATCAAATATAGTCTGTACAAAGAAATGAAGTTAAGAGTAAAATTAAACCATAAAATATCTTTAAAAATTACGGAATTCTAAATAACAAATCACATGAACACTACAAATAGAGATGTCCACGAGACAAGGTTGGAATGGAAAGAAGAAAAACAACCAAAACAAGAAAACTACAACACAAATAAAAAAAAGACATAAAACCTGAAAAGAAAAGGCAGCAGAGAAACTTAGAAAGAGAACACATGAAGAGACGAATTAAGACAAAAAGTTAGAAGGATGCTTGAAATTAAAATCCTCTCAATTCTTTCAATTCTAATAAAACAATGGACCGAATGGATGGCTAACACTATAATGAACCACAATAACAAGGATTTGGGAGCCAAAGGGGGCCAAGAGGCAAACATCCAATTACCCGCTTAGGATGGTCACCTAAGGGAATACGGATTGAAATGATAGGTCCCGTTCATGATTGCATGTGTTTGCATCTAACCCCAATAGTGGGGTCATTGTACGACTGACGACGACATCGCAAGCCTAGACCATGGCACATGCATAGAATAGTGGTATTTAATTTCTTAGACTTTAAGTTAGAATAGGGTGTTCTTACTTTAATGTTTATTTATTTTATTTAGTAATCATTATGTTGTTTTAAAGATGTTATCGAACAAGTAAGTCCATAGGCAGTGTTTTATGACGATGAAGTTTCAAATGATTATTTCTACATAAAATGATTGCGTTATGTATACAATAATGATTTTAAGTTAAGTAGAAATCTAGGGTCGTCACACAACCTATCCCCTTCTTTACAAATTTGAATATAGCAACTAAGCATAATCTGAGCCAGATCAAATCCTCTCTTGAAACTTTATTTTCATGCAGGGACTCGAAACTTCATTTTCAAATAATCAATTCCGAATAAAATAGGCCACGGAGTGAAGTAAAGGTAAAGAAAAAGGGGGGTAAATTGAGAAAGTTAATATGAAATAGATTAATAGCGATAAGTAGAAATCTAGGGTCACGAACTACCCTCTTCTTTGCAAATTTGAATATAACAACTAATCATAATCTGGGCCAGATCAAATCCTCTCTTGAAACTTTATTTTCATGCAAGGAACTCGAAACTTCATTTTCAAATAATCAATTCCGAATAAAATAGGCCACGGAGTGAAGTAAAGGTAAAGAAAAAAGGGGGGGAAAATGAGAAAGTTAATATGAAAGAGATTAATATAAACTAAATATATAAGAAGACCTAGTTGCAAACTAAAAAAAAGAGTGATCAGTAGAAGAATAACCCACCCCACATCTTGATGGCAACTGAAAGGATCCAACTGAAAAGAGGAAAACAGTAAAAAAAAACATTTTACGGCAAGAATCAAACCTGGGGATGCTCTGCATTAAAGGGTGGAATTCCAACAATTAGCTCAAATAAAATGATCCCGACAGACCACCAATCAGCTGTGGCACCTGCATAAAGAAGGGAGAATATTCAGAGTTGACAGTTTCAATAGAAGTAGAATAATTTGCAACTATAATCTAGATTCTAATTATCGAACTTCACGTCGTAGAAATATTAGCAACAACCTAGAGAAACCTTCACACACTTCAGGTTTTAACCGCACGTTCATGATGAGTTAGTTAACGAAAGATTAATAAAGAAAAAAGAAAAAGAAAAGCTTCAAGATAGCTAAAAGATTACAATACCACCTTAATGAAAAAAAAAAAGGTCTATACGAACCATGTCCAGTTCCCAATAGTATCTCTGGTGCCAAATAGTCTGGAGTGCCAACAGCAGAACGCTTCTTTCGTCTTTCTTGTTGATGCTCAGAAGCAGACATTGTAGGCTCATCATACCCATGAAGAGTGATACCGCTAACAACTGGTCCAGACAAATCATCAGTACTGTTGATAAGACCAACTTTGGAAAGCCCAAAATCTGTCAGCTACATGAAGCAAAATAACTTCTGTAAGTAACAAAGAAGTTTTTTGTTTTTTGTTTTTGTTTTTTTTTTTTAATGAGAAGCAAAAATTTCATTGATAGTAGTCAAATGTATGTTTTCTAAGAAGAAAATAATTTTTGATTGGCCGTTGAGAATATATGAAAAGTCCAAAACAAAATGAACAAGATTCTCAAAGGTAGACTAAAGAGAAAAGGCCTTAATCCCACGTAATGGCCTCCCAAATTGTTACAAATATTATAACCCGAATAACCAGCAAAGATAGAGGACAAAAGACACCATCACGATGGATTTGATTATAATACCAACGGGTTAAAGAAAATAGCAAGAAGAACAAATAAACGTCCTACTTGAAATTACCTTCCCAAAAAGAAAATAAGATACCCGCATTCTTGGGGCTTTATCCTTTGGAGTTGACATCAACATTTTAAATGGAAAACCATGTGGAAGGAAGATGATGAACCAGCCTAAGTAAGTTATTAGAGTAAACATATTCACAACCATTAGTTACCTTAATATGACCATCATGTGCTATTAATAAATTATCCGGCTTTAAGTCACGATGAACTACCCCGAGTGAATGCAAATACTCCAAAGCAAGAACCTGAAAAGTTAAAGAAACAAGTAAATATTAAGTTCGCAATACTGACAAGTGTTTTCACTTTCCAGACCTAATGAAAGATGAAAAGGAACATATACATACCACTTCTGCGATATATACACGAGCAACCTCTTCATCTAAGCAGCCTAAATTTCTCAACAAGGAGTAAAGATCTCCTCCATTCAAATACTCCATCACGAGATATAAATTTTCACGACAAGTAAAGGAGTAGAAGAAGCGAACCTGATACGATTTTAACTTTATTACTAAAATAAAACAAAAAAGAAAACAAGACATAACTTATATGACCAAATAGACAAGCTCACCACAAAAGGGTTGCGCACAGATATTAAAATATCACGTTCTGCCAGAATACTTTCAACAGCATTTTTTCGAATCATATCAGCTTTCTTCAAAACCTGGTGTTGCTCACATAAAAATTAATCAAGACATTCAAGTCCTATAATTTCAAAATATATACCTAATTTACAGAGGGAATAACAAATCATAAGCAAGATCTAGCTTGCAAGTAATGATAAAAATTAAGGTTAGATGACAAACAAACAATGTTCCACTAAGAAAGCTCATATAGTCATTATATTATGACATTTTCTAACCGCCGCTCCTCCAGCTTTTTTTCAACAGTAAAGGTTCTTAGATTGCATTCAAAATCATGACCAAAAAGATGGTCGCATCCCACATTGTCACAAGATTTTGATTTGGCCGTCAGTGATTACCTCACATTTGAAATAAATTCTGCCTACTATCAACCCTAAAAGCAATAAAAAATGAGACCACAAACCACGTTTGTTTTTGGGCCCCTATTGTTGAAAAGATCAAGAAGAGGATGTCATCATAGGGATCATCCTTTATTTCCAAGGGAGGTAGACTCACTCTTCTCTAAGCCACACTTGCTTATCTCCCAACTTATTATCTCTCTCTTTATAATATGTCGAGCAAAATTCTACAGGAAGTGATCTTGGCCTTCAAGCATTGAGAGAAAAAACTAATAATAATAAGCACTCGTTGCAAAATGGATATGGGGATACAATTTTGGAAAAGATAATATTTGGAGGAAGCTTATTAAAGATAAATAGATCATCTTGATATTTGGAATGGTTCTCCTTAAACTATGCCAAGAGGCCTCAGATGTCCATTATTAAGCACCAAAGCCTTGTTACAAGCAAAACTCACTATCATGTGGGAGATGGATCAACAACTCCTTTCCAAGACATCCCATGGTTATCTATGGCTCCATTGGCTTCACAATAACTACCCCCCCAATATAGGGAGTCGAATTGTAAACATGCCACTGTCAAGGAAGTGTGAAACCCAATAATAAGCTTTTGGAATCTAACGTTTGGTGGGAATTTGAAGGATAAAGAAGCCCTTGAATGAGTGGATCTTTCTTTTGCACTCTCCAATTGTTTTCTCACAAAGGGAAGACCTATGTATATGTTTAGCTAACCCAAATGGTATCTTCTCCACCAAATCTCTCTTAAACGATATGGGCAATTCAGTTGATCTATTGCATTATTTTTTGGCTAAAGCTATTTGGAGAGACCAATTTTCAATCTCTCATCGAGCCATCCCCAAAGACCTCCTCTAAAAACAGATGCCATACAAGGCCATTTCCCCTAGTTGGTGCTCTTTATGTAAATTATAAACAAAGTGAGCAAACACAGAACCACCCCTTAAGGAAAGCCAAAACTTCGCTGTGGATGAACATGCCTTGATCTTTTTCTTGAGTCCTTCGGAAGGAAAGAAATCAAAGTCTTTAGAGACAAGGAGAAACTTTTTGAAGCGTTCTTCAATCTTGTAATTTTCTATACAATATCTTGATGTAAATTGTCTAAGGTCTGTAATTCATATAGTTATGGTCCCTAATTAATCAACTAGAAATGCATTTTGTAATTCTCATTAATTATCTACCTTTTGTAACTTTCATACATCAATGAAATTATTTCTTATCAAAACAAAAATAATAATAAACCCATCACAAGCACAAGATAGACCACGAAAAAAGGGAGACCAAAAACAAGATACAATGTTGGAAACATTGTTCAAGTGTCAGTGTGAAAATTAACCTTTATTGCGAAAAGGTCCCCCGTTGTCCTCTTTTTAGCCAGGAAAACCCGGCCAAATGCCCCACGGCTGATAGGTTTTATAATCTCAAAGTCATCAATTGATGTACGGTCCTTTGAAGAATGGATGGGACTTGTTCTTAAGCTACGAACAACGTCATCATCTAGAGGAGTATCTTCATCAATAACAGTGCTCGCTATGTCAATCTTTTCATCACCCACCAGCTCACAAAGCTGCAAATACTTCTCCCTATGAAATCACCATTCATCAAAAGTCGAGATAAGTTTGTGGCAGTATACACATTTGAGAGAACACTCTAAAGAAATTTAGCATGAAGGGAGCCAATATAAAACGTTGACAATCGAATGCCAACACGTGGTGAAGTGCATATTACTTTAAAAATCAAATTTATCCTGCAAAGCTACACACCGTATTAACTTCTCAATGCGAGTGCCAAAAGTTTCAACTGTCAGTGCATTAAACTTCCTGCGGTTAATGACAACTCTCAAGTCTTCAAGGCACGTCAACAGATATTGCATCGAGCAATCATCACCCAGAGGAGCATTTGCTGAACAGCGTGCAATATCTGCAAGATCACTGATCTGCAAAGATAGACAGTCCTAGCTCATTAGTGGACAATAACTTATTCGTAAACCTTGAGCTAGTGACAACTATGCTCATCACAAAAACAGTATTTCCAGTTTTATAGGAAACTCAATGTTACACAGAGAAATTTTAATATGAAAGAACAACATCAAATTCTCCATAGCTTACGAAGGACTGAAAGATTACCACCATTCAAAACATGAAAGTATAATATGCTCATGCCAAAGAAACTTCACAAGCGTTGTCCCTCTTGGACTCTTTTGCCTAGCTGTTATGTGCTTTGTGGAAAAGCAGCAGATGATGTTCCTCGCTCATTGTTTCATTGTTCTTGAACTTTGGGTTTTATCAGCCTTTGTCTAATCATGAATCTGTGGATGTCTCTTCGCTTTTCTTTACTGGCCATGGTCCTCACCGACAGTTAGGGATATTGGTTTGTGGTCTCCTAACCCTTCTTGAGAATTTTTATGTTCTTTTTCTCCATTTTGTGTGACAACCCTCCCACGGTGTGTTTGTTCTCCTTGTTTGAAAGCTTTGAATTTTTTACGTGGTCAGATTTTTCGCTTTGCAGATTACCCACAGGAGGATTATCACCACGGATAGTATTTAGAGATCATCTTCCATTCTGTTGAGTCTACAGTGGGGTAGGGTGTGTAAAAAGGCCTTGGAATGATTGGATCATGTTTTGTTGGGCTATTAGTTTGCTTCAGCAATCTAGGACAGTGTCTGTGCACGACTGTTTGTGATGGAGAAGGTTTTGTCCCACCCCCCTTCATGATGGAGGGGCATTTCTTTGGCGGACTACTTTTTTCAAGATTTTATGGAATATTCAAAGTGAGAGAATTACTGACAAGGAAATTTCTTGGTAGGATGTTTGGGCCATGGCTAAGTTTAATGTTCCCTTTGGGCGTCTTTGGACTTCAGCATATATCCTATACCTATCATTCTTTTGAATTAGAGCTCATTTCTGCAATTTTTTTTCTAGGTTTTGTTTGTTTTTTCTGGCTCCTTTGGCTTGGGCTTCCTTTTTCTTTCTTTATATTGCCCTCTTGTATTCTTTCATTTATTCTCAATGAAAGTTGCTCTTTTCATAGAAAAGAACTTTTAGTTCTGACTTATAGGCTCATGTCCAACAAGATCTAGGACTATCTTGGGGATGCTTCAATCAAAAATAATATTCTCCAACTTTTCAGCGGACAAGATCTCAGGAAAAAGAGAGAGAGAGAGAGAGAGAGAGTTTTGTGGTTCAACACAATAAAAGCTTTGTTTTGGAGAATTTTGGTAGAAGGAACCAAGATTTTCCAAGAAATAAGTGTTTTTCTTGGAAGTAAAGAAGGAATTAAGTTTGCCCAAGCAGCTATTTATAGAGTTGCAAAGCTTTATTCTAATTTTTAAATAAAGTTTATTTTCACTGTTCCTTTTAGAGTTTTTACTCTGTATACTGTTGTAACTCTTCGTTCATAACATTTTTCTGCTGAGATACAGAGGGTTTTCCATTAAGATTGTTTCTTGTCATCAAAAATATAAGTTGGGAAAAATAATAAATTAACTTATTGCTAACTGGAGAAAATATCTACACTATGGTTTGTTTCCTTTACTATATTTTGGCTCTTCAAATATCTCAAACAAGCAAAAAAAAAAAAAAAGTATATTTTGTGATTATAAAATGTCCAAAAGGAATGAATATTGACATAATGGATACCTGTGTAAGATCATCGTGTTCATAGTAAGCACCTTTCCCTGCCAAAAACAAGTCAAACGGACTGGTTCTTGGTGTTAATAAAGGAGATCTAGGAGTCATGCTACCAGCAGATGATGTTGTCATACCCTGATCAGACTTTGGACCAAAACGAGTTTTACAAGACATGGAAGGTAAACCTTTCAAGTCATCCATGAAAACAGAATTTTCAGTTTCATGGAAGCAATCGAGCATGTCTTCTGAGCCCCTGCGGGACCAATCACTATGTTTCGGGGAAATATCAGATTCTTCAGTCATACTAGAATTTGAAACTTTTGCAACATCTGGACTTCCTACATGTTGAGAATCTTTTTGCGAAAAGGACTCAATCATCTTCTCTAGAGTTTCAGCAATTCTGAGTAGACGTTCATTAACACTTATACCCTTCTGATCACATCGATCAGCAACTGCACAAATTCTTGAATGGTCTTCCACATTTGCAGTAGGAATCTCTTCTTCGCAAATGCGACAAATGATTGAACTCTCCTCAGATACAGATGGTTGATCACCCCAACCCCAAGAAGGTTTATGTTGGTGCTTGGTAGGCTGGTCATGAGAATCTCTTGGCAGAGGAAGCTCATTTGCAGCAGCAAAAACAGTTTCAGAAACATCAGTCCTGATTTTTGGCACATTCAAAGATTTAAAACTCTTATTATCACCTTTATCCTTCAAAGTAGGTTCTTTCACACTTTTGGCTGCCGGAGAAGGCAATTTTTTCCAAGAAGCCATCCGATCTCTGCCAGTAGGAGATTCCAACTTCTTTGAAGTATCATCAGAAGATGCAGAGACATTATTCCTAGGCAGCATGTCGTGTTCTCTGCTCCAGTTCAAGCCATGCTGCTCCTGGCTGTAAGATTTCCTGGATGAAGCTGCCTTAGAAGCCTTGGCTGCATTAGAATTTTTCATTTCCCTTCCCATAGCTGGAGGAATACGTTTATCGGCAGAATGCAGATTTCGTGATTGACGAAGCTGAAAAACATTCTCATCTTCTGCTAACCCACTTTCTTTATGGAACTGTAGTAGCCTGGTACATCTAGTGAGAATGAACAGCATTCGAGTATGAAGTTGTTTCAGCATGCCTGGAGGAAGTTCTTGGCGTCTATCATCCAATTCCTGAACAATGCCTTCACACTGAAGCCAAAATTCACCAGGAGATGACATGGCACAGCTTCGAGCTAAAACCAACAAGTCTTCAATGGTCTCTTGCCACTCTGGATGAGTATCAACATTTTTTTCAAGAATTCCAACCAGATCAGCAGCAAAAATGGCCAAATCAGAATTTACTTCTTCCTTTGCCTTGTCAAATTTTCCTCGTATCATAACTAAGATCTCCTGCAAAAAAATGTGATTACAAACACATAAGCTTCAGAAAGCATAATTTACAACAGAGCTAGAAAATGTAATACACAAAGAAAAGAAAGCACCTCCAAATTATTTAAACGACGTGACTTCCAGAGTGGGAAAGGTCGTACACCTTTTGAATTTAGTTCATGGGAAAAACTTTTGATATCCGCAGGATACTTCCTTCGAGGAGCACTTGTGACTCGAAGTATAGCTTGAAAGCGTGGAGATTCAGACTCTTTTGGATTTTCACAATCATAAGAAGACTGGAAAAACGAGTATCAATAGCAATCTCACAACATAAACACATTGATGATTTCTTATACATAAGAAAAAGAAGATTCATAAAAAATTAAAATAAAAAAGGACAGAGGGATATGGAAAAGGTAAGATATATGAAAGTCAAAGAATAAAAGATAATCAATCTTGCAATTAGAAGGAAAGATGAAACTGAAAGTGGCAATAAAAAGAATATTTTAACATTACCTCTGGCGTACAGAAATCTATGTTTCTTGATCCTTCTGAAAATGCCCATGATGATTCATTGCGTCCTGTAATGTTAGTCACAATGTTAGACACATGTCAAATGAATTATAATAACTATCTAGTTATGCTAATATAATTACCTCTGAAATGATACAGCAGCCATTAGCCAAATACAACAATACAAGATTAAGTGTTAAAAAATGATATAGCAGCCGTCATACAAATATGACAATACAAGATTAAGTGTTTGAGGTACCCATGAAAGGGCAAGTAAATAAAAAGGAACAACAGGCTCAAACTACATGAATCATAAAGAGTATCTCATACTTCGTTAACTTTCCTTATCACCCCCTGTGGTGATCCGATGGCCCCTTTGGGTTGTAATAAGAAAGGATTGCCATTTTCCTACTTGATTTCCCCCTAGGGTAAACCATCAAGCTTGTACTTTTTGAAAGCTAATGGTTAGCTTATACCTAAGCTGGAGAAATGGAGGACTCTTCAGCACTTTGAGGGAGATTAACTTTGGCTCAATTGATTTTATATCATTTGCCCATTTTCTACTCATCCCTTCTTCAAGCTCACATCAAAGTCACCAAATCTTAGTCTAGAGAGAAACTGATGAGGGACTTCATCTGGAATGGTGGCATTTACAGCTTGTGTTTCCACTCAATGAGCTGGAAGTAGTCCTCGAAGCCTACATATTTAGACACCTTGAGGTTTGTTCTTTCAAGTTGAGAAACGATGCTTTTCTGATGAAATGGTTATAGAGATTTACGCAAAAGGATAGCACTTTGTAGATAGGATTTATTGTTGGCATCTATGAGATTGAGATGTCAAGGTGGGTAATTAAACCCCCTAAAGGTACTAGCAAGGGTAAATCTAGTTTAAAATTGCTAAAGGCTGTGCCTCCTTTCTCTTTCAAGTTTAAGATGGAGAATGGTAGAAGAATTTGCTCATGGGAAGACCCTCAGGCTGATATTGTCCTTCTTTTTAAAGCTGTTTCTTAATGCATATTTGATCTCTTAAAAAAAGGGGGAGGTGCTTTTACCTCAAATTGTTGGGTTAAGTATCAATAGGCCGAGATTTGGAAGTGAGAAGAAGCTATTTGATAGAGAACTAGAGAGATGGGCTGATTCGGTAAGATTGGGTGAGGGTCATGATAAGGTCTTTTTGACAATCAATTCCGGTAGAAAGTTCTCCTCAGAGTCTACTTTTCTTAAGCTCTCCACCACACCATTGAAATTACAAGCTCCCTTAGTTAAATTGGTTTGGAGTTACAAATTTCCAGAAAAGGTGAAGTACCTTTTAAGATTGCTTGCTTACATTAGTCTCAATGTATACGAGAAGCTTCAAAGAAAATTTCCATTGGACTATTTCACCTTCAATGTGCTGCTTGTATTGAGAATGAGTCTTTGGACCACTCGGCCTAGCATTGTCCTTTTGCTAACAAAGATTGTGTTGAGGATGGTTGGAGTCACACATTGGCCAATTAAAGGGAAGATCATGGGAATATAGTGAGAGACACTATCTCCATTGGTATGAGGCCTCTTGGGGAAACCAAAAACAAAATCATGAGAGCTTATGCTCAAAATAGATAAAATATCATACCAATATGAAGATCTGTTATTCCTAATTGAGTATAAGAGTCATACCCTTATCCTAACTTAGCCATGTCAATAGAATCCTCAAGCATCGAACAAGAAGTTATGAGTCTCAAAGGTATAGTCATAGTGCAAGTGTCAAACAAAGGGTGTACTTTGTCGAGGGCTCCAAAGAAAGGTGTCGAGCCTCAATTAAGAGGAGGTTGTTCGAGAGCTCTAGAGAAGGAGACCACAAGGGAGACTTTATGGTGTACTTTGTTCGAAAGGAGGATTGTTGAGGATTGTTGGAGTCCCACATTGGCTAATCAATGGGAAGATCATGGGTATATAAGTGAGGGACAATATATCCAATGCATAAAGCCTTTTGAGGAAACCAAAAGTAAAGTCACGAGAACTTATGCTCAAAGTGGACAATATCACACCAATGTGGAGGTTCGTTGTTCATAACAGATTGGTCCTTCATTTTAAAGAAGAATGGTTTATTACCATGTCTACATGCAAAATGTGGATGATTGGTCGAAGGAAGCTCTTCAAGTAGGAGTGTCAAAGGAAGGTCAAGATCTTGTGGAATGTCAAAGCTAAAGCCCTTATATGGAAGAAAAGAAACCATGGAACTTTTGAAGATAAGTCACTTTTTACCCCCTTTTTCTTTTTTTTTTTTTTTTTTT
>NW_019268530.1:4069970-4079839 GCF_002738365.1 Cucurbita moschata
ACCCCCTTTTTTTTTTTTTTTTTTTTTTTGGTAATATTGTTCAACACACTTCCTCGTAGTTGTGTTCTTTTGTAATTATGGTCTTCAAAGATCTTTCCAACTAATTCGATCGTTATTCTTCAAGTGCTTTGTACACAAATTGGGATACTCTAATTTATTCTTCCTAATTTGTACTGTTTTTTTCCTTTTTTGTTTCCCTTTTCTCTTTGTACTTTTCACTCTAAAGAATTAGCCGAATGTTTGAAGAAAGTCAGGAACTCTATAATTTCTTGTTCCCAAAGTGCTTTTATAAAAGGTAGGAAAATCCTGGATCCAAACTATAGCTAACAAGGTCGTCAAAGAGTATAGATTCAAGAAGTAAGGTAGGAATTTGAAGCTTGACATTGAAAGGCATTTGATAGTGTAGATTAGGACTTTCTTGAAGAAGTTCTAACTGGTAACTGGATTCAATGGACTCGTAGTCATGTTAGAGATCCTACGTTTTCGATCTTCATCAACAGGAGCCCTCGTGGAAGGATTAAAGCCACCTGTGGGAGCAAGGTGATCCACTCTCACCTTTTCTATTCTTATTAGTAGAAGAGATGTTAAGTGCTCTAGTTTCTTTTGGTAAGAAACCAAGCTTTAAGCCCACAACTACAAAAATAACACAAATCCAAAAGAATATAACCAAGTTGATAATTACAAAAAACCCATAGGAACGTATTCACAACCTTTGACACCTCCACCAAAGATCTCTTCACCCCTCTAAAAATCCTACAATTCCTCTCGAACACTCCCCAAATTACAACAAAACAGCAAGCATGCCACGAGACTCTTCCCTTATCCAAAAAAGTGTTGAGTGCTCTTGTTGAGAATATCCATGATAGAGGATTATACGAAGGTTTTGGTTGTGGGGCGTGACAACACATATTTCATTTTTCAATTTGTTGATGACACTTTGCTTTTCTAGAAGTTTGATGATTTTATACTTGAGATACAGATCCAAACAATTGAGTTATCGGAGCATTTCTATGAATTGAAGGTGAATCGGGAGAATCAGCATTATGTGAGGTATACATAGGGAATTCTAAGCTTTCTCAAGCAAATTTGCAACTAAAAAGTAAGGTGGGGCATATCCTTTTTTTATATTTTCTTGCCCGGTGTCACAACCGCAATCTAATGGTAGCGGAATAACGATTGTGCAGCACTTGTTCTAACCCGGCGAACTAATCAGCAGTACAAATGTCAAACTTTGCAGACAATCTTGATGTATGATCAAGCCTTGGGTCACGTTTGAAAGAAATGTTTTAAAAAACGTGAGCGAGAAAATGCGTTCAAAACAATTTGAAATAAATTAATGTTATAAGCTAAAAGTGATTAAGTAACAACAACGGCTTTGATAGCATATAACTCGGGTAGGAAGAATTGACAACTAGTCCATCCCTATAGTACATTTTGGAGAATTTTAGCCCTGGCGATTGTAGACATAATTTTGGTGACCAATCATATATCCCGTATTAACACAACAAGAATAATAAAGACCTATAGAATATGAAAGCTAGTAAAAGGGGTTTCGGAACGAGCATGCAGCCATGGACAACACGTCCTAGACAAACATGACCGGGACATCCGATACGCAGCCACAGGCAACACATCTTGGACAAACATGACCATGACATCCGACATCAAATCATTGGTTTTTTGGCAACCTGATCAACAAAATTCTCAAAGAGATCAATAGATGGAAGTGTCTTAAACTCTCTCGACGGGAAAGGCTAAGCCTTTGCAACTCAGTACTGTCAACTATTTAGTCATATTACATGTCGCTTTTCCATATCCCCACACATGTGAGTTTGATGTTGGGAAGGATAGTTCATAACTGGTGCAATTGTAAGCTATCTTACTTGCTTTTCATTTCATTTTTAAGAGAGGTATATGTGTCTTTTATTATACACCAACAAAATCCCTAGATAGTAAGTAACAATAAATAAAAATAAATCCCTAAATACAAGTAACAATAAATCTAAAATTAGGGATGTCAAGTACATTAAACACTTAATGGGATTACACAAATATCTCTAGTTAGTGAAATTACACAAATATTCCTAAGTCATTCCTTCAACAATAGCTTCTTTTGGGAAGGAAATAATGAGGAAAATCTAACATTTGGTTAGTTGGAAATTATCCTCTCGAGTAAATAAAAAAAATCGAAATGGATAAAGAAATAGTGGGTTCCTTCGTTTTTATGGTTACTTCTTAAACGGTGAGGTCCTCTCTATACACCGGAGCTCCTTCTTTTATTTCATCAATGTTATTGTTAACTTGTACAGTTCACCCTCTTTGGCTCTACCCATGGAACAGGAAGAGTAAACACCGAACTCTTTATTAATTCATTCTCGTTTACAGTCTTTGAATCAATAGGAATAGGAAAGGGAGCAGCATGAGATGAGAAGAACCTATACCGGAGAGGAAATAAATGAAAGCGAAAACAATTCCATTGCCGGACCCCGAACCTCTCTATTTCCTATTGGCCATTTCAGTCGGTAAAGCATATTCAATCCTTCTTCTTTTACTCGGGTTGACCTATCTAAGCTCCTAAGTGATGGGGGCTCGGTAAAACAAAGAAATTGCGCTCATATCACCAAGTGGGTTTGAAGATTTATGAATGAACCTAACTCGTTTTGGAGAAAGGTAATGGTTAGTACTCATTGATCCAATACTGCTCAACCACATCTTAGAGCGAATTTTCACAGAGACCATTTATTCAACAACTTTGACTAGTGCCTCCAGCACTTGATACTTAGTATTGATTATTGAAGAGGCGGATATAGAAAATCACAACAAAGAATGGTACAAAATTCAAAAATCAAGATATCGACAGGCTTTTCAAAATTAGAGACCAGCAAACAATACCAGCTTCATTGGATGATTCGACATTCTGCAACCGAGGCTGTCCTAACAAATTTGGACTCCTTTCAGTAGATGCTGCATTACCAGTTGCCATATTGTCGGGATTGCTAGCATTGTGAATATAGCTTTTAACATTGTCCTGAAACCCCAATCTCTTCTGGCTCGCCGCCTCTCTCTTCCCTCCACTAGAAGACGCCGACCATGTCGAACCAGAATTGGAGCCTGAGCTTCCATTGCCACAGTTCCTGGAAAGATTGCTCGAACCCAATGAGCCCTTATCACCTTTAAACCCCAAAAAGCTCTCCTGCGGCAACGGGCCTGATCTTGTCTTTATCCTATTCAATCCAAGGGATGATGCGAGAATAGGCGAAACCGATGAGGCCACATCCTTCACATCGCTCGACTTCTTAACCTTCGGCCCTAAGCTCAATCCAGATATTGCCTCGGACTTCGATGGCGTCTCAGTCGGCAATAAAACTTGACCATCTTTTCGTTTCCAATCCTTACTCCTAGTAGAATCTTTCAGAACAGTACCTTTAAAGCTACTAGTAGTGGTATTAGAAATCTGGGGTTCATCTTTGGCGGCTGATTTGTTCTTCTTCTTGTCGGATCTACTGGGCGAGTTAGAACCAAGGAATCGAGGACTGGATCCATCGGGACTGGAAGAATCAGACTTCTTGGAAGAGGAGAAAAACCTGCCTTTGAATACCATAGTAACCGCGATTCTTGTGCTACGGCTGAAGGAAGTGTTCAAAGTTTGGCGCTCACAGCGACATTGACGAACATGAAGAAAAGCTTGAAATTGAAAATGGGAGTTTCAAAGTGGAGAACGAGGAAAGTAAACGTCTGGAGTGGACTGTGGGTGGAACTTGAGAGGACATGGAATGGAGAAACACAGAAAAACAGGGAAGGACAGCCATGTGTGCTAACTGCTAGCGAACAAATCTGATCAATTTTTGTGCTCTGTTCTTGCTTTCATTTTTTTAGGGCAAAAAGTCTCTTCTTTTTCCCCCAACCTTTATACCTATCATCAACCAAAACTAAGTTGAAAATTAAATGTATTTAAAATTTTAAAAACCTTCCAAAAAAATATTAATATTTTCGTCGATAATTTATTTCAAAAATACTTTCATTATGCCGAAAAAAAATTATATATGAAAAAATTACGCTCGAAAATTAAATAACTGTGTTTGGTGTATTTGGTGTGGTGTTCTTAGCCAGAAATGTTATCGGGATTTCTTGTAAATAAAATATTAAAATAATTTAAGATTCATGTATCTTTCATTTTAATTTTTTTTTCCTTGTTATTTTGTAATAAAATTTAATAATTATCTCCGATAAATAATTTTAATATTATAAATATTTACTCGTGGGTAAAATATATTAAAATCTTATTTGATTATAATAATTTATAATGATATACAGTTTTACGGGTGAATTCTTTTGTAGAAGGGAATAATATGAACCGTAAGATTCTGATCGTGCAATATGAACTTTAAGGCATGTGTAAAGAACGTTGTTGATAAATTCTAGTTACATTAAATGAAGTCAAATTTCATTGAAGTTGAACTCGAGTTGCAATTAGTGTAGCGTTAAAAAAAAAAATCATACTTCATTTATGTAATAATTGATTCAATTTATTTCAAGTTGGACTTTGTTTAGTCACACAGTTTTAAAACGTGTCTGCTAAGGAGAGGTTTCTATACTGTTTAATCACTAAAATCTACTGTTTTTTAATTTATGGTGTTTCGTTATTGTCTGTTTTAGCTCGTTACGTATCGTTGTTAACCTTGCGATTTTAAAATGTGTCGGTTAGGAAGAGGTTTTCATACTCTTGTAAAGAAAGCTTCGTTCCCGTCTCCAACTAACGAGAGATCTTTCAATCTACTCTTCTTAAAGACCCAGCGTTCTCGTTGACATACCGCTCGGTGACCGCCTCTGATATCATTTGTAACAGCCAAGCCCACCACTAACCGATATTATCGATTTTTACCCGTTACATATTGCCATCAGTCTCACAATTTCAAAACTCGTCTGTTAGGGAGAGGTTTCCACACCCTTACAAAGAATGTTTCGTTTCCCTCTCAAACCAATGTGAGATCGCTCGATAACGAATTTCTACAACTTTAGCTAGAAGAAAATGAATGTTTGGGTAATATCTCTCGTCGTGAACTTTAGCTACGAAAAAACATAAGACATTCACAAGTTCGAGGTTTTTTTTAAGTAACTCTTCTATTTAGGTAATTCAAATATGTTAATATGCTTTTATGAAAAAATGAAATAAAAATTTTAGACAAGAGGAAACACGGTAACTGAATATAGTAATTATTTATATATAAACGACAAATCATTTTTGGGACGACATAAATAATGACTCGTTTTTTAAAGTATATTTTAATTTTAATTATTTAATGGATGCATCTGAATCAATGTATCGATTTAACGTGGAAGATAAGTATCTCCAATCGTGACGTCCTATCAACACGTAAACTGCAATTATTCATGTTTACATTAACCATAATAAACGTATCCTAATATAGGAAGCTTACATTTTTCACGAGAAACCGGAGAATGAACTTTTATGAAAAAGTGAATTAAAAATTTTAACTCAAAGAAACTCTGATTGAATATAGTAATTATTTATATATAAACGACAGATGATTTTTGGGAATACGTGAATAATGACTCAGTTTTGTAACGTAAATTTTAATTTTAATCATTAAATGGATGTAACCGAATGAATATATCGATTTGACGTGGAAGATAAGTATCTCCAATCGTGACGTCTTATCAACACATAAACTGCAATTATTCGACTAAATCTTATAATTTCATTTGAAAACCCAATTTTCATGTATACATTAACCGTAACAAACGTGTTCTGTTATAAGAAGCTTACATTTTCACGAGAAATCGGAGAAGGAACTTTTATGAAACATTGAATTAAAAATTTTAGACTAACAGAAACTCGATGACTCAATACAGTAATTATTTATATATAAACGACATACGATTTTTGGGAAGACATGAATAATGACTCGTTTTGTAACGTATATTTTAATTATAATCATTTAATGGATGCATCTGTATGAATGTATCAATTTGACGTGGAAGATAAGTATCTCCAATCGTGACGTCTTATCAACACGTAAACTGCAATTATTCGACTAAATCTTATAATTTCATTTGAAAACCCAATTTTCATGTATACATAAACCGTAATAAACGTAATCTGTTATAGAAAGCTTACATTTTCATGAAAAACACGAGAAAAAACTTTTATGAAAATAAATACTGTGACTGAATATAATAATTATTTATATATAAACGACGAATGATTGTTGAAAAGACATAAATAATTACTAGTTTTGTTACGTAAATTTTAATTTTGATCGTAACGTCTTATCAACACGTAAACTACAATTATTCGACCAAATCTTATAATTTCGTTTGAAAACCTAATGTTCATGTATACATTAACGATAATAAATGTATTACGTTATAATCCGATCAACCATCTCCATTGTTGAAATTTCACTTAACCGACATCTAAACTCAAATAATTGAGTCTCAACCGCAAAATAAGTTTCTTAAATAAGATTTTAAGGGTAAAATAGGTAGATAAACATTAACCCGTTATACCCCATTTAATACATAACATAAACACTTCTTTGATCGGTTAAAGCTTGCGCAAGACTGAAGACTAGATATTTAATTTTAGGTGCATGGAGATCGGTGAATTTAACGTAATAATTAAAGAAATTACGCTAAATTATATAAAAAATGTGGTGGTAACACGTAACGACGTGATAATGACTTGGATGATTATCTGGATTATGTCTAAAAAGGACCCACTCGAGGGCCAATCTCCGTTTGGCCCGAGGAAACTTTTGCATGCCTCCGTTACCTTTTGGGAGGCCTACACTCCATATAAATTGTCTACCTGAGACTGTCCCTTGGCTCGTAGGTTCTGAGCCAAGGTTAGAATTCTAGCTCTTCTGTTATCTTTTGGGAGGCCTATATAAGTTGTCTACCTAAGCTGCGCATGAAAGTCCGCATCTTCACACAGACATGTCTATTTCACCGAGCCTCTCTCCGAGAGAGTGCCCAAATCATTACGTCAATATTTTCAAGTATTTTTTAAAATAATATATAATTTGGTGGAGAAATTAATAATGTTTTTTTTTTTGTTTTTTTTAATATATTTTTTGCGAAAAAAAAAGAAAAAAGAAAAAGAAAGTGAAAGTGAAAATAAGGAATAAATAATGCTTTTGGTATTTACATGCGACCAATTTAAAGGGCAAAAGAGGAACAGTACCAATCAGTGGCCATGCTGGCGCTTGTGCCAGACTGCTTTAACGCATTCCGTTAATCCCTTCCGTTTACTTCTTCTGCCAACTCCCACGAGCTCTCAACTCTTCTGTCCTCCAAGATTATCCCCTTCCCCCCAATCGGATTCTTCGCCATTTTTCTTTGATTCTCTGAACCAACAACAACCTTTCTTCTCTCTATCCATTGAAGAATTCCTTTCATGGCTTCCGATACTGATGAGGAGAATGCTTGGCAAGAGGCTCTACGGAGGATGCTGCCTGCTGGTGCACCGTTACCAGACGAAGAACACCTTGATTACTCGATTGCAGTTGAGTATCGAGGCCCTCCTGTGGATCACGAGCTACCGAAGATCGAACCACTGGATTTGGAATCACTTTCTATTCCATCTCCTTCCATTATTTCGGTCCCTGACGCTTCTTCGATTCCGATTGTTTATCCTATTGCTCCCAGGGTTTCCAGGTTTAATCGGTTTAGGAATGGAGCAGATTCCCGTAGTCCAATGGAGAGTCAGAGATCGTCTTCGGTTTCTAGAGTTCAACAGGAATCGCAGAATGGTGAACACTCGGAGTTTAGTTCAGAACTGTCTGTACAGCACTTGAATTCTGAATCTGAACCTGCTGCGGTTGAAGGTAGGCGTGCAAATACTGTAACGTTTGTTACACCGAGAGATTCGGAAGACGACGACGAAGATGTGTTTTCCTATACCAGGTCGTGTACGACCGATGTGATGACATCTCCGGCTTTATCTCATTCCCGGGAGAAGCAATCGAAGAAGAGAGGAATTTGTAGTAGATGTGGGAGAGGTAATCGGTTGAAAGAGAGGGAAGCTTGTTTGGTCTGCGATGCACAGTACTGCAGTAATTGTCTACTTAAGGCAATGGGATCAATGCCAGAGGGACGGAAGTGCGTGGGCTGCATTGGACGGCCGATAGATGAGTCGAAGAGGCCAATACTGGGCAAGTGTTCCAGGCTTTTATCAAGAGTCTGTAGCCCATTGGAGATTAAGCAGATACTGAAAGCTGAGAAGGAGTGCCCGGCGAATCAGCTTCGACCCGAGCAGCTAATTGTGAATGGAAGGCAGTTACGTCCCGAAGAATTAGCTGAGATTTTGGGCTGTGCGGTTCCCCCGCAGAAATTGAAGCCGGGAAGGTATTGGTACGACAAGGACTCGGGGCTTTGGGGAAAGGTGAAAAAGAAAAATCAATCCATGTTCACCCATTGAATATCTTGAATTCATCTTCTATTTACTTTTCGTTGATTTTAGGAAGGAGAGAAGCCGGACAAGATAATCAGTTCAAAACTGAATGTTGGAGGTAAGCTTCGGGCGGATGCAAGCAAAGGGAACACAAAAGTTTTCATAAATGGGCGTGAAATAACAAAGGTTGAGCTCAGAGTACTGAAGGTATCAACTATCAATTGCACCTTAAATTTGCATGAATCTCCACAATAGGGGAGAAAAAAAGAAGCTAATTTTTTGGCTGACAATGTTAAGGAACTAATGTGGGCATGCTATTTATATTATAACTCTCTCTGGTTAATTTTTTCATTAAGAGAAAGGAAGAAAATCAGTAAATGGCATATTCAGCTGAATTAAGAATCCTGTTACGAAACTATTTTGGGAAAGGATATCTGATCCATTTCATCCTTGCTAATAATTTATGTTATTTTCTTGAGATAATTTATGCTGTCTTCACGGAGAGCCTGTATAAATAGAAACCCAAAACAAGAGGCTGAAAATCAACCCAAGGAGCGAATGCCTAACAAATCTGTAATTGAAGCATCGAAAGAAAATAAAATTCCTGATAAATTACCTGTCTTCGCAATCTCCTTCGTAAGAAGATAAAGGTTCTTAGATCTAAGATTCGCGACACCCAAACCTCTGAATCTTCCACGTTTACCTCAATAGCATTCGTTTTCTGCAGATTTATAGTAACACCTGAAGCCTTCTCAAACAAATTGAGGAAAAAAACTATTGGACACCTTAATAAGGTCATCTTTAATAGTATTCTAGGATTTTCTAAAAATTCTCTATTGAAACCATCCTTTTTAAAAAAAGAAAAAAATTAGAGAATTTTTTTATTGATGTTTAAAATTTACAAAAATGATGTATTATCCATGATGCTTACAAAAGATTTTCTCAATTTACAAAGAGGAAGATATGACTATAGGAAATAAAAGTATTAGACAATTTACACCAAGATATTGCGTGGTAGACAACATTGGTGAAGATATTCTATGTGAATATTCCTTGATTTCTTTCTTTCCATAGTTTCCAAAAGAAAATTATAATGAGTTTTTTTCATAGCAGGATTTTTTTGTTCTTGAAGGGGTAGTATGCTAAGGCCATGTCCAATAACTCTTTTGTCTTCCTAAGAA
Organism: Cucurbita moschata; assembly: GCF_002738365.1. NCBI lineage: Eukaryota > Viridiplantae > Streptophyta > Magnoliopsida > Cucurbitales > Cucurbitaceae > Cucurbita > Cucurbita moschata. The sequence goes on from NW_019268530.1 coordinate 4,079,568, forward strand.
ATTGAGATGTCATCTAAAGATATTGAAAATCCTTGTCTAGAAATTATGAGCGTATGTGCACCGGTGGTTTTGTGTTTCAGTGCCTTTCTTGCATAATGGCGTATGTGCACCGGTGGGTTTGTGTTTCAGTGCCTTTCTTGCATAATGGCGTATGTGCACCGGTGGGTTTGTGTTTCAGTGCCTTTCTTGCATAATAGGCACCAACTTGGAAATAGAGTCATGTAGTTTCATGTAGCTTTTTTTTTTTTTTTTTTTTTTTTTTTTTTTTTGGG
>NW_019268530.1:4080348-4084294 GCF_002738365.1 Cucurbita moschata
TTTTTTTTTTTTTTTTTTTTATTTTTTTATTTTGGGTAGATTTTTACTTGTGCTAATGACTTTATGCACTATTTCTCATAGGAAAAACTTCACATTTTTAGGGTGATTTCCTTTCCATATTGTCTCCGCTGGTATTGGGGTTTATTGCTTCTACCTTTTCTCCTATGCCCATCATTAAAGATTTTGCTTCTACCTTGACCTATTTTATTGCTCCGTTATCTTCTAGGTTCCTACCAACCTTGTTATCTTCTAGGTTCCTACCAACCTTTAGGTCCTAGAATTTGTTGACATCTTTCCATGTTTCTTTGATCCTGGCCGTTTTTCCATGAGAGTCTATAAAAAATGGATGCTGCAAGGTTAGCATGGTCGTTTCAATCCAAGGGTTAGTCTAGAAAAATGTGCTTCCTCCATTACCCACCCTATGGCAAATGCTGTTAGTGATGAGGTTTTGGTGCTTTTTTATATACTTCCATGGTCTCTTTGTAAAAGATGGTGGGGATTGATTTGTACATTATGTAGGAATATATTTAGTCTTTTTAAGATTTATCCATAAGGCATTGTCTTTGTGAAAATATTTTTATATCCATTTGGTGAGAAGAGCTTGAAAATAGACGAAGTCCTCCTTGTCTACCAAGAAGTTTATGATGTTCCATCAGACAAGATGTGGACCATTCCAGAACTAGTTTCGGAATAATCTTTCTATTTCAGTAGTCACCTTTTATGGCATTTTGAATTGAGACATGTAATAAGTGGGAAGGTTGGTAATGTAAAAGAGATATTGCATTTTCTTTGTTTATTTTGTTTGTCTTTGCATCCGCGGGAGGTCAGGGCATTCTTTTTGTGCCTTTTCTGTTGAAAAATGTCTGTGCCTTTCTCTTACCGTGTCTTTTTTTCTCAGTTGGCCAATGTGCAGTGTCCTCGAGATACTCATTTCTGGGTGTACGATGATGGATCTTATGAGGAAGAGGGCCAAAATAATATCAAGGGGAACATATGGGGAAAGGTTCTATCACTTGCATTTGCCATTTGGTTTTAATTGCAGTAAACATTATTGTGCTGATTATATAATGATTATTGGTAGGCAGGCATCAACCCGCTTGCTGTGTTCATTATTTTCACTTCCAGTACCTCCCGGCAATCCCCATGGGGCAAAAGAAGATCCAACCACCATGTCCGGCAGGTCTGTGCCGGAGTACTTGGAGCATGGGAGAATTCATAAGCTTCTCCTGTTTGGGATTGAAGGATCTGGAACTAGCACTTTGTTTAAGCAGGCACGTGCCACATTATTTCTTTTTGCCCTGAATCAAGCATTTATTTAGTTTCCGAAATTACTCCCATTTGGTTTAATTCCGATCTTATATATTTCTTGTCCCATCTTCAATGACATAAAAGCTTACTATGATTTGATCTTTATGTGAAGGGCATATAAGCTGACCCTAGACACATAAAGCTATGGAAACTGGTAGTAATAAACAATAATGATGATTTGTTTGTTTTGCTTAATCATCCAATCAACCTTTCATGGTAAATTATGATTTGGATGTCCTCTCATTTAGTCCGTTCTTTCTTAGTATATTTTATTTGTAATTTATAGCATCATTTTAATACTCGAGGTATCCTGCCTGTCTTTATGGAACAGGCTAAATTTTTATATGGGAGCAGGTTTACTCCGGAAGAGCTCCAGAATATAAAGTTTATGATTCAAAGCAATATATATAAGTATCTTAGTACTTTGCTCGAGGGCCGGGAACGGTTTGAAGAAGAAGCTATTATTGAGAAAACTGCCGAGAAATTTGGAGGAGCCACTGTTGAAGAGAAATTGGATGCTGAAAAGGCTGTCTCAGGTCTGGCGTTTCTTATAAAGTTCTGCTTGTTAATTATAAATCGTAATTTTCACTTTCCAGAATTGAAAAGAAATTTAACTTCCTTTTTGGGAACTATAATAAAAAGAGACTCACACTTAATTTAACCAGGATGTAGCTAGATCAACCATCATCACAGTACCAAACAATTGGCATAGTATTTATGGTTAAAACGTATTTAACTTATAGGTGCAATTAACTACTATTTATCCATCTATGAAATATTTTGAGAAATCTTGTTTCCTTTAAGAAAAAAAATTCCTACGATTAACCAATAAAAAGCCCTAGACCAGTAATGCAACAGATTTCTTCAGAAAGTGTGGTAGTTAATTGGCGTGATAGCGGAGCGGCTAATTTCTTGTTTTCATTTTTTCCCCTTCATCAACCATTTAAGTAACTACATCTTATTTGAACCATAAAGATATAATTGGGGACTGTCATCTCAACTAGTCACTTCTGTGCAACGTACATAATAACTACAACAAGTTGACAATGAATAAACATTTTTGTGGACAACCTTTTTTTGGTTAGTGATAAACCATTTATAGCTGGTTCCCTACAAAGAAAATATCTTAGTTTTGCATTTGAACGGATTTATTCATCATATTGATATATGATGGTTTTATTTTTAATTAATCCCAGAATTGTTGAGTAGAATTTGTTGATTTAGATCTAAAATTCCTTGTGGGAAGATACTTCATCATTCTGCAAAGACATCATGGATCTAACAGCAGCTACATAAACTCGTTTTTGTAAGCAATGGGAAATAGTGGGAATGACACAGATTGTAGCTATCTTTAATAGCATGAGTGAGAGGTCCTGCTGTACTATTAACTGGCACTTGGATGAAATCATTTACAATTTCACTCATGCAATTGACTCGGGTGGTACCATATCATTGATCAGCCTGTGTCTGATAATTTTGGTTGTGGCATTTACTATGTCCGTGGTGTGTGTGAACTCGAGGCTGAAAAATGTCGGCTGAGTCCTAATTTCTTTCTGAATATGCGGAAGTGAAAGGTTGCATAAAGCTGAATGATATGAAAAGGAATATTTTAGTGGTTCTGCACAAGAAATTAGATTGAGGGTTGTTACTAAAATGAAATTTGATCAGTATCGGTTACCTTGAGGCCCAACAGTCCAAGGAAGGCAGTATGAAGTACGAGCATGGTGCCTTTTCTGGGGCATATAGATAGTTTTATTCTGTCCATAGAGAAGACTGAATGTAGGACTTTGCCAGTCGGAGTTTCTTCATCTTTCTTACATTAGAGCCCAACGTTGGATCCAAAATGTAATATCAAATGGCTGAAAGACGGAGAGAGGATGTGTTTTCTCCAAATATTTTGCTTTTTCTTGGAGAAATTGTTTGAATACTAAGCTGATGGTGGTAATGGCTTTAGTATGGTAGCCTGAGAGATTGAGGGTAGGATTATTTCAATTTTTTAGACACTTAAAAAAAAAAAAAAAAAAAAATCCTAAAGCCTTTTGTTTTATTCTCAGTAGGTTAGAATGGAGTTAAATTGAGTTAGAGGATAAGGAAGAGGGTGGAAATTTCTTTTTGAGGGAGCCAAAATGTTTGTAAATAGGTGAAAATATGGTCTCAAGCTTAGATGATGGTTATTCTATAGAGTTCGTTAAACAACCATGAAGTGATGGATGGAATTTCAGGTTTAGAAGGCGGCTTAGTGATAGAGAGCTTTCCAAGTGGACTGAGCTATCTCATCTTCTTGACAATGTTTGGGTTTCTAATCCAGGGGCAAGCTTCATTGACGTTTGGACTTGAATGACTCATTACTCTTAACTCGTTCTTTTACTCCTTGATAATAGAGGAAATAGAGGCGTGTTCCTTCTAAACAGTTTCTTAAGAATACTTGGGTAGAACGCACTCAAAAGGTGAATTTTTTTGTCCCTTGCCCAAGGAGGCCATACTTCAAATATGATGCAGAGGAACTCCTTGACGCGCCGGTGTACTTTTGTAATAAGGATGAAGAAACTCGTTGCCATCTTCTTTTGTTTCATTATTCTTTCTCAAAAAAAAAAAAAAAAAAAAAAAAAAAAAAAAAAAAAAAAAAAAAAAAAAAAAA
>NW_019268530.1:4084603-4095542 GCF_002738365.1 Cucurbita moschata
AAAAAAAAAAAAAAAAAAAAAAAAAAAAAAAAAAAAAAAAAAAACAATATATATATATATAAAAGAAAGGAATTTTCTTGGCTACTTTTCCTGTTTCTTGGTGCTTTTTTGATGATGGCTTCCTTTGGATGTCTACAATCCAAGTGCTTTGTTGTTGGAACCTCCTTAGGTTGGTCTAATGGTCATTGGAGTCGGTACGAAAGTAGATGGGATTTATGGAAATGTGTTTAAACTATTGTCACTTCCTATATAAGATTAGTTTTGAGTTTCCTTACCTACCATATAAATTGAAGTCAGGTAATTATCCTATAAAATTAGTCGAGGTGTCTGTAAGCTGGCTTGAACATCTTACTAGTTGAAGCTTCTTTTGCCTCTTCTTTTTGGTGTTCGGGAGTATAGCCCTTTTATTGATTTCATTTATCTTAATGAAAGTTTAGTTTCTCAATAGAAACATTATGAGTTCAATTCAACCCCTTTGTTGATTTAACGGTTGAAGTTGGAAAATGATATTATTGATCTGTGATTACTGGTGTTCTGGCCTTTGCAGTAAAAAAGCATTTTAATTTTAGCTGCACAGCACCTTATAAGGGTTACGGAATCTATATTATTGGGACTTGAGAGTAGTAGAGAAAGCAAAATAGAAATTAAGCAACCATAATTGGTGAGTACGTTATGTGCTGATTTGTGTAATGTATGCAGCTGAAACAGGATCAGAAAGTAAGCAATGTATATATTCAATCAACCAGAGATTCAAGCATTTTTCTGATTGGTTATTGAATATCATGGCTACTGGTGACTTGGATGCTTTCTTTCCTGCTGCAACGCGTGAATATGCTCCAATTGTAGATGAAATGTGGAAAGATTCTGCACTTCAGGAAACTTACAGGAGAAGAGATGAACTGCTCAACCTTCCTGATGTTACAAAATATTTTCTTGACCGGGTAAGTATATTTATTAAGATGATTTTGTTACTTTTCCAGCATACACCACACCTTGACAGTTCTTTTCCCCATTCCGAAGGGAGAAAACAGGATTGGGAAAATGCTTCATATTCATATAGATAACACCCATAAAAGAAATTGCTTGACATGCAGTGTACGAATCTTGAAATGTAGGCAAAGTAATTTGATGGTTTTACGTCAAGTTCTGGATACTGATTTATGCATTAAATTTCTAGAAAACCTTGTTTTATAATCAGTAATTGTTGACTACTGTTCTATTTTTTGAACAAAAAATGGAACTTTTCATTGATATAAAAGAGACTAATGCTCAAAGGATACAACCTCCACAAGGGAGAGAAGAAGGCAATTAGAGAAAAACAAAAGAAAACTACAGCAGAAAAATATATCCTGAAATGGCAACGAAAAGTTCAGAAAGAGACCACTGTGAGTAATCAGTGAGGGGAGCCAAGTCAAAATTATCTAACCAAGGAAGTTGCTTGTTATGAAAGATCATTTGATTTCTTTCCAACCAAAGTTTTGAAATGATAGCTGTGCCTACATTGAACCACAAAATCTTGAACTTATGAGCCCAAGGAGGCCAAGAAGCAACTAGAGCACGTTACCCGTGAATGAATTGCAAAACACCCAATGGAGGTTGAAAACAAAGAACCATCTGAACCAGCATTACTGTGAATAGAAACAATCACAGAAAATATGTTACTGGCCATCTGACTCTGATAAACAAAGAGCACAGATAGAAGGAGAGATAATATGCTTTGGAAGCTTCATTTGAAGCACTTTTTAACAATCCAAAGAACCATTCAACATAATCCACATAAGAACATTAACCCTTTTGGGACTTTTGGATTTCCAAAGAGCTGAAAAAACATCCTTCTCTAAAGGGCTTGAGGACACAAAATGACGAGATAACGAATTAACTGAAGAATTGCTCGAAGGTTCAAGAGACCACCTCCTAGAACCCAAAGAAGAAATAGTTGGCTACTGTTCTACTATCGGACTCATTAAACTGCTCTTGGTGTGGGATGAAGACTCACATTCTTTGCTTTGTTATTATAATAGTTTACTGACTCTTGAACTCTGTTTCCCCCTCTCCCAATCCTCAGAAGTGTATAATTATAATTTATAGATCTCCATTTAGTTATCTTCAATGGATGTTTCTGCAGGTGATAGAGATTTCAAGCAATGAATACGAGCCTTCTGACAAGGATATTTTGTATGCTGAGGGAGTCAGTCAAAGCAATGGCCTTGCTTTTATGGATTTTTCTTTTGATGATAGGAGCCCCATGTCTGAAATATATGGTGAAAATCTAGAATTGCCCCCTCCATTAACGAAGTAAAAAAGTTTTTTTTCCCTATGTGGTATTCTTTTCTTCACTCCCATTTTCTTTTTCTCACATCTATGTTACTTCTTTGTTCTTGCCACAGATACCAATTAATTCAAATAAATTCCAAAGGACTGGTTGATGGTTGCAAATGGTTAGAAATGTTTGAAGACGTGAGGGCCATGATATTTTGTGTTTCCTTGAGTGACTATGACCAGATATGGTCCCATAGTAAGGGTCCTCTGCAGAATAAAATGCTGGCTAGTAGAGATATGTTCGAGCATTTAGTGAGGCACCCTTGTTTTAGGAATACCCCTTTTGTGCTGCTGTTGAACAAATATGATGCATTCGAGGAAAAGATAAATCAGGTTCCATTGTCGACTTGTGATTGGTTTCATGACTTCTGTCCTGTGAAACCACACACCAATATTCAGACATTGGCACAACAAGCATACTATTACATTGCAGTGAAATTCAAGGAGCTATATTTATCCATTAGTGGTCAAAAGTTGTTTGTTACGCACACACGAGCTCGAGAGCGTGGCTCCGTGGATGATGCATTTCGGTATATACGCGAGGTTCTCAAATGGGAAGAAGAGAAGGACTATCCTATGTATGATATCATTGGAGACGAATCATTCTACAGCACTGAAATAAGTTCCTCACCGGTTATGAATAACTTGCCAGTGACTTGAGACTAGTTGGACACTAGTGGTTCTTTCTGTAAGAAAGGTGGAACGAGCAGTTGAATTGGTTCATCTGTTCTCAATAGAAAACTTTTGGTTTTCCGTTTTTCACTTTTTGGTTTGAAATTCTTAAATGGATATTATGATTCATAGATTAAGAACACAGATTGGGATGCTGTATTTGATAGGGTAGGGGAGATTTATTTGTGGATTTAGGTTGATTTGTTGTCTGTACAGCAAGTGCCTTGTTTAAAATAAGCAATAAAAATCAAGCTCTTGTCGATTCATGTCTTGGTGTTTTGGTTAACAATAAAAGCATGAGAAACTAAACCAAGCTCCTGTTTAAGCCTCTTGGTTAGGTTAATTTTTGCTTAAGCTCTTGTCGATTCATAACCTTTTCAGATTTGGAATCGTTCTTTTCAGGTTAATCAATTGAAAGATTTGGACAGCATTGAGGACCACGCGTATTATAAGTGGTTAATTCTGAAAGTCTCTCTCACACTGTTTCAAGCGTTTTATTATTATTATTTTTTCTATCTCGTTTTTCAGTTATCGTGTTTATGGTAAATGCTGGGTAGTCGAGTGCATTTGATAACTATAATAATTTTTTGATACATGATCACTATGAACTCGGTGGGATCAAGTCATTCTACTGCATAATTGTTTAAAAGCTCATGGGATATTATCAAACATGACATCATGGCAACCTTTCATGATTTTTATCCCATTGGAATCATTAGTGTGGAGCTAATAAGACTTGTACCTTATAAAGTCTTATACCACTGCTTATAAGATTATTGCTCGGATTCTTCTAATCGGCTAAAAAGTCCTTCCTATTATCATAGCTAAAAATCAGATGACATGCATGGATGCTTTGTTGATAGAAAGTGAAACCACCGATAATTGAAAAACTAATAAAAAATAAATTATAACAGTCTGAGGTCACCGCTAGCAAATATTGTTCGCTTTGCCCCATTACGTATCGTCATCAGCTTCACAATTTTAAAACTAGGGAAATGTTTCTATACCCTTAAAGAATGCTTCATTCCTCATCAGCCTCACAATTTTAAAATTAGGGAAATGTTTCCATACCCTTAAGGGATGCTTCATTCCTCGATCCCCTCTCCCGATCTTTTTTTGTTTTTATTTTTAAGAATATTGAATTGCCATATACCCTAAATTTGGCTACAAACATTGTTAAGCAACACAAAAGGAGTGGATCCGCTAGAGGAGTTGTTACTAGCTTTCGTCGTGAACTGCCAAGAGACAGACCAATGAAGACACTACCATATGGACTAGTTAAAAAATTTCATCAAAATTATAAGAACAAAATTTTAACTTTTAAAATGATAGAACCTAATTATTTTCTTTTTTCAAATTATAGAAACTAAATTATAATTTAATAAAAAAAAAAAAACGTTCCATAATATAAAATGAATAAGAACAATCAAATCATTTAAAATTTGACAACTTAGCAATTCAACAAGTGAGAACTATTTTATAAATTTCATCGACTAAAACGCTACTTTTGAATCTTCAAGGACCAATAGACACTATTAGGGTCCAAAAAGTGTATTAAAAGTATGAACTGAAATCACAAAGAGTTGGTGTAAGCAGACTCCCCCAACAAGCTATTTTCCTACTTTAGTTTCTGGTTTCTTGAAAAGAACTACTACAAGAGCAACCGAATAAAATGACCAATATGCTTACAGTTGCAGCAGCACATATTCAGTACTCCAGTAGGATCATGGTGTCTTCAGTAAAAGGAAATGCTATACAACAGCTTTCTTCTTTGATGTTTCTCGAAGGCAATCACAATATCATCAATCGTATCTTCCCATGATTCAGCCCGTTCAATCTATCATAAAAGAGAAAAAAGAAAAAAAGAAAAGAAAAAAAAATCATAACAAATCCACACAAACGAATGATGAAAAGAAATTCAAGAGAGCTGGACCTCCTGGCAAAGATCAAAAGTAAGCCGTGCTCCTATAGCTGCCTCCTCGTGGTTATCTTTTACCTCCAAGTTTACAATCAGTACAGTTTTCATCAGGACATGATCACGTGTATTGAGATCTGCTCAATTATTGCATAATTATCATCAGACGGTTGAGCAGAAAGAATATTTCAGAAGCAGCCACCTTGATAAATGAGTAATATCAGAAGTATAAATGAACATGAGCACACATTGAACGCCAAGAACGCAAGCTTATGATGCAATAATCCAGACTAAACAATAGTTCCTTGACATAATATCAGATAATATAGGCGTATCTTCTTCCTTTTTTTTTTTTTTGGTAAGAGACAAAAGGTGTCCTAAACAAGTGCATGAACAAAACCTACTTATGCCTCATCCCGAAAAGAACAGGAGGGTCAAAGGTGGCTGATTATAGGTCCATTAGCCTTGTAACTAGTGTAAATAAAGTTGTGGCTAAAGTTCTTTCTAATAGGCTAAGGACTGTTGCCTCTTATCATCTCTTATGGTTACTTGATGTTCATTTTTGAAGATGGATCCTTGATTTAGTCCTTGTGGAAAATGAGCTAATTGGTGAGTACAAATTCAAGAAGAAGAAAGGTTAAATGATCAAGCTTGATGTCAAAAAAGCTTAGGATGTGTTGCCACTTATCATCTCTCTTATCCACTTGATGTTCATTTTGGAAGACAGACCCTTGATTTAATCCTCGTGGCGAATGAGCTAGTTGGTGAGTATAAATACAAGAAGAAGAAAGGTTGAGTCATCAAGCTTGACTTCGAAAAAGCTTAGGAAGTCGTGGATTGGGATTTTTTGCTTGATGTCCTTCAAAACAAAGGCTTTGGAAAAAGGTGTGGGATGGATAGAAGTTATATTACTAACATCTTCTTTTCAATCTTTGTTTTAGATGGCTAAGAGGCCTTATTTAAGCATCTAGAGGCTTGATGCAAGAGACACCTTAGCCCTGTCCTCTTTGTGATTGTAGCTGATGTGATGAATGCTGGAGAAGGCTTATGAAAGAGGAAGCATAAATGGCTTCTTGGTGGGTAGATATCAAATTCACGTGAGTCTTGTTCTTAGAATATAGTGAAGATAAGTTAAAGTCAAAGGTGATTGTCGACATTTTTGAGCTAGTTTTAGGGCTTAAAATCAATTGGCAGAAGATTACCATTTCGGTCACAAATCTAGATGAAAGCAAAGAAAAGAATGCTGCTGAAAGATGGAGTTGCAATGTTGGGAACTGGCTTCTGCCTAACTTAGGAGTTAAGAGTGTCATTGGAGCAACCCTAAGTTTCAAATGTTTTGGACTCCAGTTGAGGAGAAGATAGCCTCTAAGATCTCAAATTAGGGTAATCTTTTATGTTCAAGAGGTAGGAACACACACTTGCTCATGCAGTTCTTTCTAGCATCCCAATCTATTACCTCTAAATTTTTAGTGCTTTGGGAAGGTTTTACAGAGTCTGGAGACGTCTATATATGATTTCTTCTGGAGAGGAGCCTCTAAAGAGAGTGGAGGCATTCTTGTAAATTGGAAGACCACATCACTCCCTGCATTTAAAGAAGACCTTGTTATGAGTAACCTTAAAGGTAGAGCATCAGCTTACTTGCAAAATGGGGATGGAGATTTATGAAAGGGCCAGCTGCCCTATGGAAAGAAGTAATCGCTAGCAAAGGAGGAGCGGTTCCGAATTAGAAAGGCCACCCGCCCAACCAAGGGGACTAGAAATCCATCTATAAGACTTGTTGTATAGCAGAGAAATTGAATAAAATTAATCTTGACAATGGTGAAAATCAACACAAATAAAAGCTTTTTCAATGTCTAATTTCAGAATCCATCCTCGCTTCTTTTTAGCTCTATAAACTTCCACAACCTCATTTGCTAGTAAAATCGGATCGAGGATTTGTCAATTGGCCATCCGTAATCACATGACAAAATGCATCTGGAGAAGTAATATCCGTAAGAAGGTTTAAATAACTTTCTGGCAGCTTTCCATTGAAGAACTTAACAGCAAGGAGTGATTTCAAATTAGGCATCAAAATTGTCTCCAAAAAATTGGCATATCCTTTGTAGAAAGGGCATAGGGAAGAAACAAGTTATCTTTTTCTTCACAGTAAATACAAAAACTCTCTGTGAAATACATCATCAACAATTTCAGCATCTCTTGAAGCCTCCCATCATCAGTTAAAGAAACCATGGAATAGAACAGTGCTTACCTGGGCACAACCTAAAAATTAGCGAAGATTCGAATTCTTTGCATAAATACCACTATAAGGGGCATTTGGGAATAAAACTAAGTATACTGCTTTTAACTTCCTCAAATTGGAGCTCTTAGGCTGCCTTTTGCCTAGTTTTCAGATGTATCCCATTCGTTCTACTTCATAATTGTTTGTCTTTATTCAGCGTCAAATGACATGAGAAAAATCATATTGGATTATAAGATGTGGTTTGCAACAGGGAAGAAAATCCTATTTCTAAGGGAAAAATAACATTTTTTATCCAAGCCATTATGAATTATATTACTAAATTTACCTAAAAACCAACATGACAGTGACACATGCATCTGACACAAACATAAATCTTCCTGAGCCTAAATATCACTACTATACCATCTATGATTGCAACCAACATGAGCATAGCTTAGAAGTTAAAAACGCCTATTTTATCCTTTGTAGTAAGAGGTTCAAATCCACATCTCCAATGCCCACAAACCATGCATGGTCAATGGTACAATATAAAAACCAAAGTCACAACTGAAGGAAAAATTTTGATTTGAGTGAAAATTTGGACTGTGTACAGAGATATTCTTTTGCAGAGATGTCCCTGCAACAGCGTGATCTGCGTAAATGTTAGTTTGAGGACCTTCATCACTTATTGTAGGAAGTTCGTTAAGTCCCTTTGGGTAGGTGCTCCTTTGATTTAATTTGGGTGTGGAATGATGATTGTTTTGCTTCAATCGATAAGGCGCTTATGGGGTCACCTTTTCATGAGAGTGGCACTATTTTGTGGCATGCTAGTTTCTTTAATATTTTGTGGGGAATTTAGGTTGAAAGAAACAATCAAATTTTGAGAGAGTTGGAACAGTCTTGTGGATGAGGTCTAGAAGGTGGTTAGGTTTAATGCCTCTCTGTAGGCATCAGTCACTAAGCCTTTCTATAATTATGGTCTTACCTTGATTTTGTCAGATTGGAGTCCCTTTCTGTAGCTTTTTGGGATGTTTGTTTTGATTTCTTGGGCTTGTTTTTTCTATTGCCCTTATATATTCTTTCATTTTTTCTCAATGAAAGTTCGATTTCTTACCGATGACTCCACTTCGCTCCCACTTAATGTTTACCCTGATCTTACACTGGCCATTTCCTCTCTACAAGTAAAATTTCCTCACACAAAGTCTTTCATCAAGGATTCATGACTTCTAATTAATAATTATAAAACACAAGTACAAAAAAACCTCCTGAAGCTGATATAGAATATGTAATCACTGTTTATATAAATGCTAGGGATTGATCATCAAAATACTTATAAGCACCCCACAACTTCTTGGTCCAACAGCAATCAATCACAACCAAGTCCCAATGGCAATATAGTCGCAATAAATCTTATATATATAGCACAGAACTGCTGAAAGTAAACTTGAAAAAAAGCATCGTTAGAGCTCGCAAAAGAAGCCAAGAATTCTACTATCGTACATTGCAGAGCCATTAACTTTCACAAGCATAAATTCAAGAAGGCAAACTAACCTTCAATAACCATATCAAAGACCTTTTCTTCAAAAGTAAATACCACATCAAAGAAACCGTCTGCTGCATTATCTTGCCAACGTTGAGGAGCCGTTTTGACTGCTGCATTTCTCTTAAGCATAGGCAGAATGCCATTACGCTTGTATCTATGCAAGTTTTAAGGTTAAACCACTACTGAGATCTAGAACAGTCCAACTGGGAAATTTAGAAAAAAAAAAAAAAAAAAATGCCGAAGACAAGAAAATAGTACCACCAGTCTTCGTGGGAGGGGGAGAAAAAGGATACAGTTCAGGATCTTTTCGGCGGAGATCATCAAACATGTGCTTGTAGGGAGTACCAAAATCGTATACATTAGGTTCTCGGAGAGAAGGTCCGGGAAGCTTGACGTGAGCCCCAGTTCCATAGGATGAAACGTTGAAGCCCTTGCTTTTGAGGATAGAGTGAGCCTCCATGCTTCGATTCTGGTTAGATGAACAAACCATTGCATAACGATACTTCATGGCGAATCTCCGATGAGAAACCGGCGTGGGAGCAGCACGATTACGGTTGATCACAGTTGAATTTCGTCGGGAATTTGAGTACTCTAAGCCTTCATTTTACCCATAAAGAAAGGACAAAGATAATTTCTTTTAGGATTGCTCTCAGAAGGGTTGTTTGGGCCTTGCGGCGGCGCGAGCCGCGAGGTGGGCTTAGTCGAGAGTACTCCAGCAACCACAAATTCAAAAACTATATAATAAAATAATAATAAATAAATAAATAACTTTGAACTTCCTCTGTATATATATACACACGTATACTAAATAAATAAAAAATAAGAATTTATTTCTATCCCTAAATTTTTAAAATTTTCAATAATATTCTTAATAAAAAAGTTTTTAAAAATATCCTTAAATTATTATTATTTTAAATATATCCTTAAATTATTATTATTTTAAATATAGAAATCAACTAATATTTTAGTGATATTTTATTTCACAATGGAATCAATTTAAAAAAGACCTAAAGTTAGGAATTTATCAATCCGTAATGTTGCTCCAATACTCAACCAAAGGGTTACTGCGATACCAATCGAAAAGACGGTTATCATGAACGACGAAATAGATTTTGGAATTTAGTGACTTAACAGAATTATTCAAATATCATCTCGTGAATTATTAGCTTTTTATTTGGTAAAGTCTACCGAATCAATTAAAGTCATTCTTATTCATACAAATCAAAGGATAATCATGAACTATAAAAATTTAAAACTCACTTAGGATTAAAATCGAGGGATTATCATACTGAAATATTAATTTTATTAATCGACAAAATTGGAAAGGATCCTAGAATCTTTTATCACATAGAAACCCTCAACTTGGAGGTTTATAAAGGGACTCTCAAGCTATGTTTTGGAGATAGCAAGGATCCTAGAATCTTTCCACTTTTGGTCGAACCGAATTTCTCTCAAACTCTATTCATTTCAAAGCTAAGTTAGAGTAGAACGAATCAATTTCAAACTAAAAGTTGTGTTCCACACGCTTCTATTCATTCAAAATCTCTACTATTCATTCAAAAGAGCTTCAACAGAACATCATAGTTTCATAAATCCCAACTCTAAAATTAGACCTTAAACACACAGAATCAAAGCTACAATAATCCTAGAACAATTAGAACTCTCAAAAAAAACTACAAGCTAAACTGAAATCTAATCATAGAAGAAACCAAAGTTATGAGGTACTAAATGTTGCAGCAAAGTTGTGTTTCAGCTTTCACTTCTTCTTCTGCACCAATTCTTTGTTCTTCTTCTTCTTCCTCTCAAATCGGCTTCTCCTCCTTTTTTTCAGATCCCTTTCTTTTTCTTTTCATTTTCTGTTCTAAATGAGTTGCCACTGAGTCCATGCCATTTTTATGCTATTTTCTCCAGCTCAAGATGCTACAGCTTTGCTGTACCAATCCCACAATCTTTTGCTTTCCACCTTAAAAAAATCAAAATAAAGGATAAGACAACCCTTCATGAAAACACTAGATTGGAGGTGAAAACTAGTAAACAAGGATGATGAAGCTATAAACAATGTTAACTTCTAAATTAACTTCAAACAAACCACACAAAATAAGAGAGAACAATGCAAAATTGCACCACTTCGCCAAAGAATAAAGTTACCATAAGACCTATATCACAGGATTATCAACCACAGAGAACGCAAACAGTTATAGCCAATAAAAACTGGATTAACAATAAAAGAAAATATTCAATAAACCAAGAAATATATGTGATTCCCCCCCCC
>NW_019268530.1:4096666-4141991 GCF_002738365.1 Cucurbita moschata
CCCCCCCCCATATTGCTTCATGGTTCCCCAAGTGATCAAATTACCCCAAAGAACACAGAAACCAAACGTGGACTTGTGATCATCAAGGTCAGAAGCCCAATTCGCATCAGCTAAGCCATGTGAAGAAAATGAACCAACGGTTTACACTCAGCTTCAACACCAATTTGAAGACTCAAGATTGGTGTGTCTTAACTGTTTTTTCAACAAACAACTTAAAAGTTATGGAAGGTTGGAAAGCTTCAGATTTTGTTTGACGAAAATAAATCCAAGTGTATCCAGAAAAATGATTAACAAAGCTAATGTTACAGTGGAAGCCATGTCTAGATAAATTGTAAGAAGGTCCACCCACAAATTAGCTACAATCCATTTTAAAGGTGCAGCATATGAGGTAACAGAAGGAGAAAGAAAGTGAGCAGTGTTTGCCTATGGCACAAGCATTACAAAAAGAAACTGCGTTAGTAGGCAAATTGGAGTTTCAATGTTTAACTACTTGTTTAACAACTGAAAGGGCGGGATGCCCAATATGATGATACCAAATGTCGAGAGACATATTATTCAACTGAAGAACCCAAAGCAGTAGACTGTTTACAAGAAGACTGGCAGTATGTTATTAGACTGAAATAAAACTAACATAACAGAAGGCAACAACAGCTCAAGTAACAGTAGGTTATAGATTTCAAGAGATTGTACCTCTGAATGCTTGAAACGTCCTAATTGACGATAACAAGAAGGATTCAGGGAGGTGGAATTCTGTAATTAGAACAACTCTGAACGAGAGATTGCTGACCCCTGTTAGCAACAAAACAACAAACAAAGCTTCATCAAAAGGCATGCCGAGAAGGCCTATTCCAGTGGTTCCGTATGCGCCCCTAAGTGTTTCTTGTGTGTGCGGGGAATCATGGATTGTTTGGAAAGTAAGGTAGTGTAGCTATTTCCCACGAAGAGAAATAATGATATGCGATTAATTTACATGGGCTGGTGCATTAAAAGAAAAACAGCGAATCATGAAACACCATGCTCTGGCACTGCATGCAACGAAAGGGGCTTCTTCAAAACTCTAGCATAACGAGTACATAACTAATATCATGCTTTAATTCATTGGTTCGCAGATGATCCAGTAACCATTTGAATGCAGCGGGTGATTTGGATTGGGGACTTCAATTACAGAACTTATTAGACTGATTCCACTACACGATCTCTTGTCAACAAAGGGAAGTGGAACGTTCTGCTGCAAAATGATCAAGCATTGTACGTACTTGCATATCTATCATTGTTACAAGTTACAACACAGCAAATGGATATACTACCAATTACATAAAACTTCAAAAAAGGCACAGATGGAAATCAATAGTATATTCTAGTGAAAAAAATTAATTAACAAATATACTAAGCTAGTTTAAGGAAAATTTTCTATCAAAGATGTGATGTCCCACATTGGTTGGGGAGGAGAACAAACCACCATTTACAAGGGTGTGAAAACCTTCCCCTAATAGACGCGTTTTAAAACCTTGAGGGAAAGCCTGAAAGGAAAAGTCCAAAGAAGACAATATTTACTAGCGATGGATCTGGGCCGTTACAAATGGTATCAGAGCCAGACACCGGACGATGTGTCAGCCTTCTTGCTCTTCCCCAAAGGGGGTAGACACGAGGCAGTGTGTCAGTAAGGACGCTGGGCCCCAAAGGGGGGTGGATTTGGGGGCGGTCCCACATTGATTGGAGGAAGGAAAGAGTGCCAGCGAGGACGCTGGGCCCCAAAGGGGGGGTGGATTGTGATGTCCCACATTGGTTGGGGAGGAGAACAAACCACCATTTATAAGGGTGTGGAAACCTTCCCCTAGTAGACGCATTTTAAATCCTTGAGGGGAAGCCCGAAAGGGAAACCCCAAAGAGGACAATATCTGCTAGCGATAGATCTGGGCCGTATTGTGATGTCCCACATTGGTTGGGGAGGAGAACAAACCACCATTTATAAGGGTGTGGAAACCTTCCCCTAGTAGACGCGTTTTAAAGCCTTGAGGGGAAGCCCGAAAGGGAAAGTCCAAAGAGGACAATATCTGCTAGCGGTGGATCTGGGCCGTTACAAAAGAAATGAAAAGCTAAAGGCAGAGTTCAAGGAAAGACATATTTTAGAAGGTTGGCATGAAGAAGAAATAGAGTTTGCACCTTCCTACAAGTTCAGTCCCGATTAAACTGACTACTACATTGAGTATGACCAAAAAACAACACATGCACCCGCCTGATACTTATGTTACACATGCCTTACTATGCTTTTCATACCACTTTTACCAATTTAACATGTTAGATGAATAAGTTTGCTCTTTGTAAGTTGGATCAAATAATTTGGTTTGGAAAGGGGCTGAAGCAAATCCAATACAATAGAGAGTCCAAGTTATCTCATCACCGAACTGTTTGGGCTATTTTCGTAGCAGAGTCTAACAGATTTTAGAACTGAAAAGGAGGAATCACAAGCTTCTCCTATTGTTTAATTTCTCAACAAACAATAAAGACCCATTCTTGTCGAACGTTTCGTGTCACATATCTTCCTAGTTTAACAAAACAATTAAGATTTTTCACTTGATCGTCTTCACAAGCTCACTCCCATTGCACCAGTGTTCATATCACCCTGAGAGTGAGAGGGAGAGAGAGGTAAGTGGACATTGGTTTAGATGAGATGAAATCCTAAACGTCTGATCTACTTAACCATTCGACACTTCAGCCACCAAAATTACCACAATAAGAGTCCATCTAATGACACTACCATATTTATAATTGCGATACCCTTTTAATAACTTCTATCCAGCCATCTTGCCGTTCTAAAAGCAATACTTGTATCATGTATTTTGGTTATAAAAGATGCCACTATGTTTTGAACAGTAAGAACAGATCCTGAAGCCCAAGAAATTCAGTTGTGTACACATATTATGTGACCCTTTACGTGACAGAATTTAGGTGAATTACAGGCCACATGGAATGGAATCATACCTCCAAAACAGCTTTAGCTTCTTCATTAAATGCTTTGCAGAGAATTTCATAGCTTGCATCAGTTGCCATCTGGGAATAATAAAAGCAACTAATTTCAGAATATTGCTTTCAAATAACACGGCATGCATTGTAATCTCATGGTAGTTCGATGCATAGTATACCAATGAATTAGCACGTGAGGGTGAAATAGATGAAATGGTATATCTGTAAAAGAAAATATGAAAGGCAAATATTAGTCATTACAGTCCAATCAATAATACGGAAAACAAACAATTCTAATCATTTCAGCATCAAAACCCAAGAAGTGCTTTTGATGTCCTATTAAGTTGGCATAAACTATAGATTTCATTACAAGGGCCTTTTCCATTATGATCAAGGTTTTTATTTAATGTACCATTTCATCTTCATAAAATGTCAATCAAACACATCTCCAGGTCCAACAAGCTCATTGAGAACAAAAATAATGTAAATGATCGAGGATGGGGTCTACAATGGAACCATGATTCTTTTGTTTCATTAAGGATGATATGAAACAACCTATGTGGCCTTTTAAAATGAAACAAGGAGTTAATATTATTTTTTCTTATTAGGCTTTTATTTATCATTTTCTCACACTAAAAGAAGTTATAGTCCCCTGGCAGTTAAATGAACGGCACCATTATTGCCACTTCCTTCTGAACATCAATCTCCAGCGGAGAATAGGACAGGTGAGAAAACTTGTTAAAACATATACACACAGGAGCAAAATAATCGGTCAATTTGTTGTTGCTTTTTATTACTAGATAAGTTTGATGATAGCAATTGAGATCGAAGCAAGAGACAAAGACAAGGGCGAGAAGAGAGATTTAGAAAGGAGGAGATCTGGACAGACATTAGCACTGGAGATAGAAAGAGAGTCATCGACTAATGTAAATTTTCATACAAGCAAAAATAATACTAATTACTGGTAAAATAGCTAATAAGCAGGTGCTCAAATTGTAACTAGGACCTTTTCACGAAATGTCTGTATTTATATTTGGTCAAATTGCAGTACCGAGCCCAATCCTCTAAACAATTCTATCTGCCAAGCCAAATTTTCCAAGAGAACAAGTTCTTTTCATTGGACACCGTACACCCCTAGTAATATTAGTCACTTTACCTTCGCTAATAAAGAAAAAAGTGTTGGTACAAATCTCAAACCTATAGTGAATGAAGCTAGGAACCCCACCCCAAATAATTATAATAAAAGAGTCCGACTCATATTATAAGGGAGAAAATAAATTCAGCTGAAATTAAAATGGATTGGTCCTTGTAAATTGTTATATTCAAAAAGTTCAACACAAAAGCACCACCGTAATTCAGCGAAACTAAAATGGAATGGTCCTCGTAAATTGTTATATTCAAACAGTTCAACACAAAAGCACCGCCAATGAATTTGAGCAAGACATTTTACCGCAGCCTGTTTCGGTAGAAATTCAAAGCTTTGAAGTTTGCTTTTTGAACGGTGAAAACCACCGCACCCATGCAGTTCTACAAAAATTAACATCCAAATTAGAGGAATGAATTGATTAAAAAAAAACATCCTAGAGAGAATGCTCGGCAGAAGATTTAAGAACAATATGGTGAGAATAGTTAAATTAATGTACAACGAAAATGCTGTGTAAGTTCATTGGAGTTTCAAGATTAGTTCAAAACAATATTTTTTTTTCGATGTATCTATGTTTGTGAACACAAGGAGGCAAAGAAAAGGCAGAAACGGGAACCTTGCAAGCAATAAGCTCAATTAATTCCATTAAGAAAGTCCCCAATCCTCTTCCTTGGAAACGAGGCTCAATCTGCAGCTCATACACATATAGCACAGGTATCATTTCTTCTATAATAAATCGAAAGTGTACAAATGCAACCATGGGATCCTTCTTATTTAGAGTTGTACTTGTCTTCTCTGCATCTGATTTTGAAGGCTTTCCATTGGCATTAGCATGTGAAGCCTCGTGCACAAATATATAACGTGCTTGTGTTGAAACCATTTCCCTGTGCTTCACCTTCTCTTCAGTTGGCCATTGTGATCCATATGGCCCCTCCATATTGATCTTTGAAAATAAAGTGAACAATCTTTCAACCCAAGAATTTTCACTAAATTACAATGATTGCATATATACGTGAGAAAAGAGACAGTCAGTTCGTTACCTTGAGGAGATTTTGAATGTATTTCTTAACAGAACAAGAAAGTTTATTGCCACGGCCTGATTGCAGGTATAAAGATAGACCTAGAAATGAAAGAGAAGTAGGCATCCCATTATGTGCACATATGTTTATACAACCAACAAATGTGTCAGGACAATAGTTGCAAGGAAATCAAAAGAATAGCCCAAACAGAACAGACTACTTAAAGATAGTTCTACTTATGCAAACCATTCAAACTAAGCAACAAGCTCATACTCCCAGTGAACTTAGGAAAGAAAATGTATATGCCTGGTGACATAATCTGAAATCTTAACTCATAATATTCAAAATCAAGGAAACCAGTGCATATGCTCAATTTGTCCAAAACGTCGTAGAGTAGAGGCTCGCGATTAAACTTCTGAAAGCCAGTAGGGTCCTAGAATTTATACAAGACAGAAATCCATAGGATATTTTTAAGTATTGTTTCTGAATATCCAAATCCTGAGTGCAAACTAACCATGTAAGTTTGATATCATAGTCAACCTACGTAATTTGACCTACTGGACAGACCAATGCATAAAAAGGACGGAAAATCATAAATTACACACTTGTGGTTTTACTATTTTTTTTTTTTTTTTTTCATTCTTACCTCTATATTTAGAGAACTTTAAAAAACATCCTCTGCTCTGTAAGTCGTCCAATCATACCCTTCAATCAATTAGTTTTCATGTAGCCGTATGCACATGTAATAATCCATGTGTTGATTTCGTTAAAGAAATGTGTGGTTTCTAAATTTCACAAACTACATCGTTGCTCAAGAGTATTTTTCAATGCAGGACTGTGATTTGTAATTCTCTTGAAAAGTGCATTTTCTAGACATGAAAATATCCAATGAGGGAAGTTTGCCCTCGTAAATTATGAGCATGGTGTTTTGTCCGGCCAATCATAACAATGAGGTGGTTTCCCCTTTCTTTTCATTTTTCTTTTAACCAAACAACAAATAAACTTGTCAGTACTAAATTTAGATGGTTCTGGGACGTTTATGATACAGCATGATAGTATGCATACCGCCGCGGTTGTAGTGGCGCAATGACGGAAAGGGTGAAAGATGGTCTTTCTGGGCACAAGCGACCTCAATGAGTTGATCGGTGACTTTTTTCTGCTCGATTATCTGAGTTTGTAGTAAACAAGCACCAAACATCCTTAACTTCTAGAAATTTTGAAAACTATTATATGAGCGCGCGCGCGCAAGTTCTGTACGAGTTATTTACCTTTCTCCGCTTCAAACTCTGTACTCCATTACAATTACCAGAAGCGTTGTTCTCGGAACGGCTATGAGAAAGCGAACCCTTATTCTCCATATGATTGCTGCAACAATTGCCAAGAGCCACTCCATAGTCTCACCGCATAAACTTTGAGATGGATAACATATTGTCTCGAAACCTTTGCAAAAAGAAGAAGAAGAAGAAGAAAAAGCCTCGATCAATCAACTGTACTTGTAAGTGCTAACCATTACCAACTGAACGAATTGAAGATGAACAAATTCTTGAGTATAGCAAATGTACCTACATTGAGAATTCCACCTTCATAGTCCTGGCGTCACGTTCTTCCACTTGAACCAAAAATCAAAAATGTTCTTCCACTTGAACCAAAAATCAAAAATGTTCTTCCACTTGAACCAAGAATCAGAACGTCTCTTGCCAATTGCTCCTACTAACCCCTTTTCATCCGTATTTCATCCCTGTTCGTCTCTGATTTCTCTCTCTCGAAATTTGGGTAAACCGTAATTAAGCTCAAGTTTTGTGTAAGATATTTGTGATCTTTAACGAAGGATATGGGCTTAACGAAATTAATAAAAATACCTAAAAAAAAAATTCTATTTTATTTTTAAAAAATTAAATAATATCTTTTAAATGTCGTTAATGTTACTTTTAAAATTTAATGAGTTAGGTAATTGTTTTAACCTAGGTAGTTCGAGTTATTTATTTAAATTTTTATTTTTGATAATGTAAAATATTAGCCTTAAAACATTCATTCATATATTTTAAAATATTTAATTAAAATTTACATATTTTTAAAAAGATAAAAATTATTTTTAAGAGTAACGAGAGAATAAATAATAAAAAAAAAAACTAATGATGAAATTAAATAAAAATAAATGTAAATATGTTATGTCCCATATTTGTTGGGAGGAAAACAAAACACCTTTCGTAAGGGGTGCGGAAACTTACTCTAACAGACGCATTTTAAAGCTTTGAGGAAAAGCTAAAAAAATACAATATCTACTAGCGGTGGATCTGGGTCGTTACAAAATATATGTATCAGAGCAAGATACCGAACGATGTGTCAGTCTTCTCGTTGTTGTCCGAAGAGGGTAGAAACGATTGGAGAAAGGAAAAGTGCCGCCAGCAAGGACACTGGGCCCCGAAGGGGATGGACTGTGATGTTGCGCGTTTTAAAGTTTTGAAAAGAAGTCCAAAAGGGAAAGTCCAAATAAGACAATATCCAGTAGCGTTGGATCTGGGTCGTTACCGACCCAAAATTTATGTATATATAATTGTATAGGTAAAAATCAACGAATTTCGGTTCAATCCAACCGGTCACATTTCATCAAAACTTACCCCACATGTTTAAAGCCTCTTACGTGGCCACATTATTATTATTATTATTATTATTATTATTATTTATTTATTATTTTTTGCCGACACCAAACAATTAATATTTTAGGTATAAATAATATATATATATATATATATATATATATTGGTTAAGGCAAGTGGGCCACATTGAGCAAGACTTCTCCTGACTATTGGGCCAAGCCGACAGAGGCAGCCCAGCCCATTAACAACGAACTGAGCGGCCCAACAAATTAAAATATCCAAATAAATATATATTAGTGATTTAATTAAAGTGAGGATTGAAGAGGGGGGACCCAGGGTTGACCAAAAGTTTGACCAAATATAATATAATTATTTAAATTGTGAAAATTGATGAAAAGGTCACGGGGTTTTCAGTGAGTAATTATAGTTGCAAAAAGCTCCTCTGGGTTAGAGAACTTTTGTCAAAGTTGATAAAGTTTTATCCTTTTTCTGCATAAATATAATTAATTAATTATTTATTTATTTCAAACAAAGTAAAATAAAATTTTAAAAAGTAAGATGAAAAGACTAAACAATAACATAAATGACATCG
The DNA here is from genome assembly GCF_002738365.1 of Cucurbita moschata. Lineage (NCBI taxonomy): Eukaryota > Viridiplantae > Streptophyta > Magnoliopsida > Cucurbitales > Cucurbitaceae > Cucurbita > Cucurbita moschata. Next base: position 4,104,983 of record NW_019268530.1, read on the forward strand.
AAAAAGACAAAGTAATTTAGGAAATAGAAAAAGAATCTTTGTTCCCATGTTTTGTGTAAATTATTTTCATTTATTTCTATTTCTTATTTAATATTCTAACCAATTTCTACTCTTATCAGACACAAAATCGATGTCTCTAAAATTATATTTATTGCTTTTGTTTTTAATTACAAATACAACAAAGATTTTTGTCTATGTCAGGTTATGCGACTCAAATAAACCTTGTTAGAATTATAAACAAAAAGTCGATGTCATTTTTGTATACTAAGGACATAACAAGTATCATAATTTGTGTTTTTTTCTCGTGTTTGTTAGGGAGAGATTTTGTGATGACCCACGTTCGCTGGGGAGGAAAACAAACCACTATTTATAAGGGTGTGGAAATCTTCCCCAAGTAGATGCATTTTAAAGCCTCGAGGGGAAGCCCGAAAGGAAAAGCCCAAAGAGGACAATATCTGGTAACAGTGGATCTGGGTTGTTATAGGTTTCCACACCCTTATAGAGAATGTTTCGTTCCCTTCTCCGACCGATATGAGATCTCACAATCCACTCCCTTTAGGGCCTAGCATCCTCACTAACACTTGTTCCCTTCTCCAACCGATACGAGATCTCACAATCCACCCCCTTTAGGGCCTAGTGTCCTCACTGACACTTGTTCCCTTCTTCAATCGATGTGGGACCCCCCAATCCACTCCCTTCAGGGCCTAGCGTCCTTGCTTGCACACTGCCTCATGTCCACCCCATTAGGGTTCGGCCTCCTCGCTAGCACATCGCTCCATGTCTAACTTTATTACCATTTATAACAACCCAACTCCATTACTAGCAGATATTGTCATTCATTTTGAGTTTTCTCTCAAAGTTTTAAAACGCGTATGCTAGAAAGAGATAGTTTTAAGTCATCTCTACGTCAACGAATTTTCACTCAAATGATAGTTTTGAAACGATTACGAAAGAACAAACACCCCATTTTTGAACAAAAGAATGAAAGAAAGGGAATTGAATGATAAAAATAAAAATTAGGGTTATTGAATTTAGAAGAAGGGAAGAGAAGGGCGCTGATTCATATGTGAGTTAGAGAGAGAGAGAGAGAAATGAAGTATTGATTATGAATGGTGTCTGGTAGCAGCTGAGCGTTGAGAGTGACGAGTGAGGGCTGATTATGCCATCCTTCTACCACAGTGGCACTGAAAAACATGCCGCTGCCGCTGCCGCTGCCTTGCTGCTGCTACCCATTATTCTCTCTCTTCTTTTCACCATCTAATGATATTCAGCTATAAATTCTTGGTCAGTCCCATTCTTAAATGCTCAAACTGTACTCTCATATCCTCCAAACACTAAATCCCAAAACCCTCTCTCATTATTCTCAACAAATTCTTCAACTTTTTCCAAATTAACCCAAAACCCACTTCCCAAAAATGCTTGTTCTATGCCTTGGAGGACTTGTCACGATCGGCACGATGCCGTTGTTGTAGTAGTAGTCGATGCAGCTGTTGTTGTTGTAGTAGTTGTTGTTTTCGCTTGAAATTGCTTTTGGCAAGCTTGACAAGTGATTTCAAGAATAGTTGAATTGACCCGTTTGATTGCGGTTTGTTTAAGCGCTATAGCTTTATCGAGCTCCGCTTGTGCTTGTTGTCTCATTCTCTTGGCATTTGCGAATTCTTGCTCCGCTATTTCTACTTGCCGCTTGGCTTGCTGTCTAGCTTCCTCCGCGTACGCCTTCTCCGCCATTGCAACTCTTAGTGTCTGCCCGACTTCGTCTCTAACATCTCTCGCACCGTCCACAAACTCGCACGATCCAATCGAGAGCTGGAGTTTGATTGAAGAACACCCTTTGTTTCCCTCTACAAGATTCGGATTCGGATTCGGATTCGAATTCGAATTCGAATTCGACCCAGTTGAGAGTTTGAGGTCTAGATTGTGATCGTGTGGTGAGCCATTATTGTTGGCGTCCGGAGGCTTTGAAATGGGTGGCGCTATGAGAGCTGCCCAATTGGGTGCGCTGCTGATGTTGGTGTCGCTGGATGGGCTTGGACTCGATGCCGTTTGGGACAAACATGCGGCCGGCTGGAGGGTTTGGGATTGCTGCTGGAGATGTCCCATATTGCAAGCATCTTGGTGCTCTATAAAGCTCTCCACCCTATATAATATAAATCAACACCAATTTATATATGTAAATGAATGCTAAAACCCGAGAAAATCATAGATATATAAGTAAGAAATATTATATATATATTTTTTTTGTTATAGTAAAAATTTAATTCCAGTCAGAATCATACGAATTTCAAGAAATCGGTGAAAATTTGATTAGATCTCGAGCTTCTATGAAGTTATTTTTATCATCGGCAATTCCCAGAAAGATGAATTGAAGAAAAACTTATGAACGGATCAGCTACGAGAAAATACCATATATGATAGTTAATATCTGACCTCACCATTCATCAGTGGTGCACGGTGTTCTTCAACTCATTCTTACCTTGAACGGTGAAGATGCTATCGACCCAGAATCAATATCAAGCCATTTACATAGAATGATGAAAAAAATTGCAAAAAAACCAAACGAATATCTCTCAAAGTAGACAATATCGTAACAGGATGAGAGCGGGGTTGATTACCACTCATCAAGGCTATGTTCTTCGAATCATTCTTACCTTGGATAGTGAAGATGCTACCGACCCAGAACCAATAACGAGCCGTTTACATAGAGGGAAGAAAAAAGTTGCAAAAAAACCGAACGAATAACGTTCAGGGTCATGAAAACTTCGAGTCAAAGTAGACAATATTGTAATTACCTAGAGAAAACACGGCCGCAATCACACGAGTGGCCACGAGTGCCACAAGTTTTGAGATGGGCTTTATAATCAGACTGAACAGCATAGCCCTTGGAGCATTTTTGACAAACCCATTGCTTATGGTTGCTATGCTTCCGTCGGAAGTGCTTCTTGATACCAACAAGGTCACCAAGCGCATGACAAGGGTCATGGTGCAGGCAGGTAGGCTCAGGACAAACAAAAACCCTCTTCCTCACAACAGGACTCTCCCTCTTCAACAGCTTCCATGGCACCTTATGGCGCCGCCTATGCATCTGGAGGTTCTGGTCCCGCTGGAACCCCTGGTTGCAGATCTCGCACACATATCGGTCCGATTCGAGCAACGTCTTGGGCGACAGAGACACAACCTCTGCGTCCGGATCTAGCCACAATAATTCAAGCCCCTCTAGAGTTAATTCATGGAACCATAAGAAGCATTAGAAGAGGTTAAAAATGAGTAGTACCTGGTGTCCCTGCAGGCCTTCGCTTTCTCTTGGTGCCATTTTCCAAGGAAGAAAAAGGGTCGGATGAAGTGGTGGCGCTGGCTATCATGGGGGAGTGCAGTGAGTAGCAGCTTAGAAGGGGTGTGGTATTAGCTTTGGGTTTATAAATATCTATTTTCAATCCTCATCTTTAGGGGATGATATTGTGAAGGGTTTTTAATTTGATCCCACAGGCAGCTATGGGCTCCATCAGGGAAAGACATACCCACAAACAAACAAAAACTCAAAATTAATTACATGGGTGTAAAATGATGGTCGTGCATGATCATAATACATACACCCATCCATCCGTCGTACATGATCATGAATTGGGTTGAGTTGGGTTAAGACGAATTTTAAACCCAATTGTGAAATATTAGTATTAGTTTAGATGTTCGTGTTATTTGTTTAAACTTTTAGTTTTTTATCGTGTGAGATCCCATGTTGGTTGGAGATCTGAACGTAACATTCCTTGTAAGAATGTGGAAACCTCTCCCTAGCAGAGAAAGTACGAAAGGGAAGACCCAAAGAGAACAGTGGAAACCTCTCCCTAGCATAGGAAGCACGAAAGGGAAGACTCAAAGAGAACAATATCTATTGACGGTGGACTTTGACGGTTACAAACAATATTAGAACCATTCAGTGGATGTTGGCTCCCAAAAAGGATGGATTGTGAAATCCCACATTGGTTGGAAATGAGACCGAACCATTCCTTACAAAAGTGTGGAAACCTCTCTATAGCCGAGATAAAGTTGACAATATCCTGTAGCAGTGGGCTTGGGCGGTTTGAGATCGGGTTCTTTTCGCTTGTATTTTCAATAAAAAATAAAAAAAGAAATAAATAATGGTTTGACTGAAATACCCTTGGAGGGTTAAGTGGCTGGCAATAGGCACAGAAGGGTCTGTGTGAATGGGATTTAATTAATTGTGTGGGAAAGAAACAGCTTTTATAAAGGTGAGAGTGAAGATGTAAAGTCATGTTCCAAGGACATGATAGTGAATGAAATCATAATTCCTTGTGGAAGATGCTCCCTTCTTCCCTCCTTTGCCTTTTCCCCCTAAACTTTCTCTGCATCCATACCCCTAATTTCTTCCCCTTTTTCTTTTCAAAAAAATAATAAAAAAATTTATTACCGACGACCACCCGTTACGTTGGGTCCGAAAAGTTTTTAGCCTAACCAAAAATTTCGTGTTGGTTCGGTCACAGGTGTGCATGAGTTGAGTTGGGGAAATCCTTCAGATCAACCCGAAATTTCAAGTTGGTTGGGTTGGTAACTCGAGCAATCCAGATAGAGTTAACAACTCGACTCAACCCAATCATACCCTCTATTTTTAAGTTGGGTCGGGGTTCAGAGTTGTCGGGTTGTTTTTTTTTTTTTATAAAAAAAATCATACTTATCTACGGTACATGTTACATTAGTAACTAAAATCTATATTTACAAGTCACAACACATCACTAACATCAGTTATAAACGTCAAATATGATTAAAAATATATCAACCCATAAATCAACTTAAATTTTCAATTCTTCAACAAATCAAAAAAAGAAAACCCATCCAACCCATAGGTTAGGTTATCCGGGTCGGCCAAGTTATCGGGTGATATAAACTACCTACAAACATCGAACATTCATAAGCCACAACGACTCACTAACATCAGTTACGACAGTTAAATATTATCAATCCCCATCATAAAATAAGGATACAGTTGGATTGTGAACTCTATTTTCGAGTTTAGATTATCCAATAAAAAAAAGTTCAAACTCAGGAACCGAGCATTCAACTCAATCCAAATAAAAAATAAAAAAAAAAACAAATGATGGTGAAGTTTGATTTTTCTTAAAACATCCAAAAGCTGCAATGATTTAAACATTGCATGGTCAAAACTCCAATCCTTATAACGAAGAAAGACTGTGTGGAGGAGCTTGTGAAAACATGCCCATATCAGCAGCTCAATGAATGAACCTCGAACACTTTCGGGTAACCCGAGTCTGACCCGAGCGAAAGCTACGAAATAAATTAGATTGATTTTTCGATCAAAAGTAGTATGTGAAATCTTCGTTTTTTTTTTTTTTTTTTTCTATCCCGAGCGGTGGTTAGCCATTAGAACATGAATGGAAAAAAGAATCTTATGGAAGCAAAGTGTCCTGTGGGTTCGGTGGCTGCCGGAAGAAAGAAAGAAGAAAATGGGACCAATCCCTTAAAGAGGATAGAAGCCTTTTCTTTATATAACCTAAACCCTACCATGAATCACTTTCTATCACTTAACCCTCTCTTAGATTGATCATCACGAACCTACTCGGCCCACCAACAAAGAATCAAAACACGTGAACGACGTTAGAACTGATGAGCTCAAGAATAATCCGATCAACTTAATCCAAGTCAGCTAACATGAAAACTTTATGAGTTGAATTGACTGATGGAATGAACCGAACCCACTTAACTCATTAGGTCCTTAACTGAGTTGAGGTAGGTCAATTATTCCAAAGGGTTGTTTACCGTCCAAACCATTAGGGTTGGGGTTGACTTATTTGAGTCCAGTTTTGTTTAAATCTAAACAATTAGGTTGAATCTTATCTTTTGACTACACCTTCGAAGCCATGAACAAAACCCACTGAACCCATTAGGTCCATAACAGAGTTGAGGTAGGTCAATTAACTCCAAAGGGTTGTTTACAATCCAAACAATTACGGTTGGTGTTGAGTTATTTGAGTCGAGTTTTGTTAAGGGCGTGACTCTAATACCATGTTAGGAATCACTACTCTCCACAATGATATGATATTTTCCACTTTGAGTATAAGCTCTCATGACTTTAAAAAGGCCTTAGACGAATGGAGATAGTATTCCTCACTTATAAACACATGATCTTCCACTGAACTAACCCGGGTGGGACTCATTCCCAATAATTCTGAACATCTAAAATGTGTGGCAACCGACCCAGATGAAGTGAACCCACGAGCACGGGATTAATTAAGTAATTAAATATGATAAATGTATAATTAATTAAGAAAGGGAAAAGAAAAAAGGGAAAAGGGAAAAAGGTGGGAGTTTGAGTTAAGAATAAAATGATGATTAGATTAGGGATTAGTAAGAGAAGGTTGGGGAAGATGATTACACATGCGGATCCATGCCGGACCGAATCACTCCCCCATCATCTCCCCCATTTCTCTATTAATTAATTAATTAATTAATTTATTTATTTCATTTCTTAATTTTAATTAATTATTTAATAGCCAAGAATTAGTTTAAGGATTTAGAGAGATAGGTAGGGACAACACAGATTTTGTACTACATGATACAAATTGGAGGGTATAAATGTAATAATACTTTCCGCAATTACGCGTTTTAGGTCATCGTACATTAGATTCTCACCTCATACGGCTCCTCGTTTAATTCTTTTTGAAGTCATTGGATCATTTTCCTCGTTCGAGAATCTCCCCGTTCCTTCATCTGACTTATGTTCTTCCCGTAGTATTCAAATTGAATGGCTATGAAATTACGTCGATGTTTCTTTCGAGTAACTGTCGCATCGTTCCAGATCATCGTTTGGTTAGAAATGTCTACGAGGCGGGTCGTGTGTAAATAACCTTGTCTCTGTCTCCGTCCCGTCACTAATTATTTTCGTTGGGATTGGGGAAAGAGATTTTTTGTGGGGAATTACCCGACCATTTTTTCATCTTGGTTTAAAATTTTTTACCGCATATCAAAATGGTAATAATTATTTTTTAAGATATTTTTTTTTTATATAATTTTAACGATGACACGTGTGGGCCCTACGTGTTGGGGGAATAGTGGGCCGTGAGTTGTCCAATCGTGGGCTTCCAGACATCCTTAGTGGGTTGGGCCGGGCCTTCTCTCCTTCACCAAATTACCTCCTTGTCCTTTTCCCTCCTTTTATTTTACAATAATATCCCAACCACTCTTTTATCCTCTTCCTATTTTTATTTTCTCCTTACATTTTTTCAATCATTTCACAATAATTTAATTTTTTTAAAAAAAAATTGAATAGGACAAAACTCATCCGAGCCATAGGTCCAGACAGGTTTAAAATTTTATTTTATATGGAAAGATATCAAAAACGCTCCAGAACTTATATTCGAAATGGATAATATCATATTATTGTAGAGACATATAAACGGTCGTGTTACTGAAGATAATTGAAAGGGTTGTGTTTGTTGTAATGAATTATGAGAATATATATGGAAACATCAAATCATGAGAGACAAGAATATAGAAATGGTTTGTAAGTTGTCTTGTCTCTTGTTGGAGACATTATTGTGAAATGGTTTATAATAGAGCTATGGATGTACATATCAAAACCTAGCCATACGTTTAGCTTTTGGAAGTTAGTGGGTGATTGATGGAGGAATGGCTAAATTCAAATGGATGGTTCGATCGAAGCAACGTTTCTTAGCGAGTGAATGAATTGTTTTCTATGATGGTGTACAGTGTCACGATCGCACTTTTGTGGCAGTGGATAGGGATTGTGTAACACTTGTTCTAACCCAAAAAACAAATCAACCGTGAGAAATTTGGACTTCGCGGATAACGTTGGCATATGTTTGAGCCTCGAGTCACGTTTGAGAGAAATGTTCGAGAAAATACATTGAAAACAATTTGAAAGAAGAAATGTTATGAACTAATTGCGACTAGGCAGCAATAACAACTTTGATAGTATATAACCCGGGTAGGAATAAGTGACAACTAGTCGTATCTCCGTACAGTACATTTTGGGGTATTTTAGCCATGATGGGTGTAGACATGATTTTGACGAACAGTCATACACCCTCGTATTGACACAACAAGAAAGAGAACAGACGTTCATGGACAACATATCCTGAACAAACATGACTAGGACATCCGACATGCGATCATAAACAACATGTCTTAGATAAATATGACCATGACACATAGCACAGTAGAGTCCAATACACCCACAACTCTCGTTTTATGAAATGGGTTTGATGTTAAATTACGAAATCTTTGAAAAAAGAGGATGAATCGAATTATAGTTGTTGCACGGTGCAAAAAATCAACCTGTTTGACCTAGTGGATAAACAAGGAATTTATAAACAAAAAAGCGTTATAATGGGCATTTGATCACTGTGGACGAGAACTTAGGACAAACTATTCAACTTCTTTAAAAGCATCGGGTTAATAACTGTTCAATACAAAAGTCGGGGTTATTTTTTTCTCTAACTTCTCTCTCGTACATAGTACAAAATGAATGGCGTATAATATGTTAGGAGTTGAAAAACGTCAAGAAGTGAATGAATTAAGTGAGAATTTTGAAAGAGACAAATACATAAAGAGTCGAGGATAGAAGGTGTGGGATGTCGGGTTTAGGCTTGTAGTTGTTGTCTCCTCCATCGTATGACTATTTAACTTATTATGCAACTATTTAAGTCACTGTGTCCTCCATGTTTTCGTGTCTCTTCCCTTTCCCTCCTCCCCTACGTCCATAGCCATAGCATAGCCTCTAATGCTCTCATGTTTCTCGTTTCGTTCTAACCTAACTTTCATGGATCGAGATTCTTTTCGACGAAAAATTCTCAACTCTAGAGGAGATAATATTCGATCGAGACGATCATAATTGGCGACAATATTTGGTTGTTCTAAGTTGTAAGAGTTTGTAGTATTATATTATACAAATAAGCGTGTGGTTGTGCTTATTTTCGCTTTTATCTTTTTGGTTGTAAATGCGTAGCCTTTTCTTTTGTTCGAAAGTGACCTTTTTAGTCCGCATGTGCCTCTCTATGGCCTTCAATCCATGCCTTTGCCTCCCTCTCTCTCATTCCACGTGCAAGACAAAACGCTCTCTCTCTCTCTCATCAAAATTTAAAAGAAACGACTGTTGATTGATTACACGTTTCGTCGACCGATAACGATAACATCGACATTCCATACAATCGAATCCATGCCCAAAAACCCATTTCAACTAACGTAAAAAAGAAACAAAATGTGCCACTGTCTCCGACAAACAAAAAAACATGTCACGCAGGACGTTTGGTTATGATATGATGAAAAGAGTTAAAGAGAGGAGTAACGAGAAATGAAAAATGAGCTAAAATGAGAGTAGCTCAACGATAATAAACTAACTGTTGTTATTAGGAGGTCAATAATTTGAATTCTCGAGAAGTATCTATAAGGTATATCGTCCCGAAGAGGTGACAAAGTTGAGGCAGCAAAGGGTAATCATGAGAAATGGGTTGCAGGCATGGACCCATAAGTTTTAGGCATCTCTTTTATTTTATGATATAAAAGTTGAGAGAGATGAGTAGTGATGACCATGTGAGTTCGGAGATTCATATCTTAACATTAAAAAAAAAAAAAAAAAATTAAAAATTACGTAAAAATATTTTATTTTTGTATCTAATAATTATTAAAAATCAGATATATTTTTATTTTGTCTATTTTATGATATTGAATAAATTTAAAAATATGATTTAAAATTAATAAAAATGAAAATATAATTAAGTTGATTTTAAAATAATAATAATAATAATAATAATAATAAAAGAAACCAGACAAAAGCCTAAAAGTTGTTACAGATTCACCTCATAATACCATATTTGGAATAATCAATATTTTTTAGATAAAAAAAAAAAAAGAAATAATTAATCTCATAAATTTATATGGAAAAGGGGAGAAATTAATAGACCCAACAAAAATACAAAAATTAATAAAATATATTCTAAAAGTGAGATTATTTTTTTTTAATGTAATTAAAAAAGTCAACATTTATAATAATTTCTATTTTTTTTACGCTATATATATATATATATTTTAGTAAACATATTTGCATCAGAATTCAAACTTATTGTATTTTTTTTTAATTATAATGATAAATTTTTTCAAAAAAAAAAATTATTTCTTTTATGCACTTATCTGTGAAAAGATGAAGCAATTTCCAAAAAAAAAAAAAAAAAACCTAATTTAAATGTTAAAAAATCATAAAGATTTATATCTTTTAACCGTAAAATACTTTATGTTTTAATACGCCATGAGTGGCCTCAAACTTGATCTAAGAGTGCTCAAATAATCTGAGAATCTAACTAATTCAGACAATCCAACTGTAAATCATTTAGTTTGAGTTAGTATTTTCGATATAATTTTTGAAAAATTGAAAATTCGGTTGATTTGTGGATTGACCTTTATTATTATTTTTTTTTGTTCTAATTAATCAGATCAATTTGAAAATAGGATTACAATTAATCGGTGCATGTATAAACCTTCCTAATTCACATATTTGTTGAAAGAATTTCTTTTGTAATTCCTTAACTAAGGATTCAGAATATACCGTATCTCCGCCTACACAAGAAAATTGTTGATAAAACTCCAAAACGACATTTTCTTTTGATCCAATTTTCTTTTTATTTTATTTTTTATCCTTATCATTTAGGAAAGACAAAAAAAAAAAAAAATTCAAGATAGCAAACATTCTCGAGATTTTATCTTAGATTCGAACCTATAGTTGATGATAGAACGAGGTTGATGAGATTTTAGTTACTGATGCAACGTGTATTGCAGATACGTATGATTTTTTTTCAATAATTTTAAAAAAGAACAACCTAACAATGAAATCTGGATTAAGTTGTGGACTCTGTTCGGATTGTTCGAGTCACATAATACAATAGCTTGAAATTATAAATCGGTCGAAAAGATTCTTCCAACCCAACACGTATACACGCCTGAGAGACAAAATAAAATGAAATTTAAACTTAAATTTTTCTTTATTAAAGTACGATATTATATATATATATATATAATAAAATGATTTCTCTAAAGCTAAAGAATACACGAGAGAGAAGAAAAGACAACGGTGAAATTGGAAAAATCAAGTGGAAGAGGTCTCCGTAGGTTGGGCCTCGACCTTTTGGGCCTGTGGAGAATGGGCATCAACCTGTTGAGCCCGTGGAGATTGGGCCTGTGGAGAATGGGCCTCGACTGTGTGGGCATGTGGAGATTGGGCCTCGACTGTTTGGGCCTGTGGAGATTGGGCCTTGCCATTTTGGGCCTGCGGAGATTGGGCCTCAAGATCTTGGGTGGTGGGAATAGGTTCGATCCGATTGAAAGGGGAGAGGAGGAGGATAGTGGCGATGGAGAGGAAAGCAAGGAAGAGAATGGCAGAGGCGATATTGGCCCTATCGAAGAAATCGTCAACCAACCACTTCTGCTGATCCAATGCTGCAAACAACACTCCGCAATCGCCGATACCGGTCTCCACAACTTCATTCAGTAACATTTTACGATCCGCCGACACCGCAAGGCCGGCCCCCGCCGCCGATGCCAACACCCAACTTATCACCTGCCTTCCCCATTTGGATATCAGCAAGTTTTCAACAAATTAGGTTAAGTTGTTTCTATTTGGTTTCTCGATTTTAAAATAAATGATCGTAAGTAGATATTGCGGATACGTATCGTCGCCAGCCTTACGGTTTTAAAACGCGTCTACTAGGGATAGATATCCACACATTTATAGGAGATGTTTCGTTCCCCTCTCCAACGAGGTGAGATCCCACAATCCACCCCTTGGAACCCAGTGTCACGGTCATGCTCGTCCAAGGCGTATTGCCCATGGCCGCATGCGCCTATGACAAGCCAAACCCTTTATGTCTTTCTATGTTCTAGTGTTTTACATTCATATTTCTAGGAAGTATGACGTTTCGGAAAAATTATGTCTAAGAGTATGACGTTTCGGAAAAATTGTGTCTAGGCCTGCCGGACATGAAAGGCCTCAAGGGGATAGGGGACATGACTAGTTGTGAACGTCTCCCTACCAATACTTATATACTTCTTCTTAAACTGAAGCCAAAGACTCGAGCATACGTTGCTTGACCGTAGGCGACGTAAGAATGAATTGGCTTAACTCACTTGTTATTGGAAAGTGAGTGCCGCACAATCGCAAGTCCACTGCCATCAAGAGTGCGATTGTGACACCCAGCGTCCTCTTGTTTAAAAAATATCCTTATTCTTTCAAAATTGATGATATTTTATCTTTTAAAAACGCTTTGAAGATTAACTTTGGATTAAAAATTCGATGGACAAAAAATTGATGTGAAACACCGTAACGCTGAGGTTAAGTTTGAAAGAACAACATTCTCGATAAAGAAATCAACACAAACCTGGTCGGTGTAGTAATTGAATTGAGGGAGTCCCTTCCAAAAGGGTATGTTTTTGGTAACCGCATAGTAAATAGAGAAACCCAGTTGTAGTATTGTATGTACCAACCCTATGATTGCCACGGCCAAAACATACCTGCATGAAGAAGAACAAATTTTAGGGTGTGAATTGGAATGGATATTAGAAGTAGGCAGAATAGAGAACCTGTATCCTTGAATGTCATTGAAGGTTGATTCGGAGCCCTCAATGAGGACCAGCTTGTCGGTGGCGATCACGACCAAGGCGATGAGGAGACATATGAAGGCGAAGATTCGAAGTCCAATCCCGATGAACGCTACCACCATACGACCCATCGACCTCAAACTTAGAGCTTCCTACCTTGCCTATTACATCCCTTCCCTTCTTTTATAACATCAAAGTTCTGTCTCGTTTACATCATCAAATTCACATTACATTACAATAAAATTGAAACAAGGAGCCACTCAGCTTTGGTCATGTCTCCATACCTTAGAATCAATGTCTTTTACTTTTACAATATATATAGCTGGCTTCCCTCTATTTTTTTTATAATTTTCACTTCAAATCTTCTTGTTGGGCAGCTTCCTATTTGGAATTTATTTTGGGACAAAAAAGGATGCAAGGGAGTTTCTCGAGCAAAATGTGCCTCTTCTAATGCTAAAATGTGCCTCTTCTAATGCCTAATGCTTGTTGGTGGGTTCGAATATAGGACAGGAGTTGACTTCATTCAATGTCCACGATCGAATATCTAAGAGATGGCTTGCTTGTAACCAACTCTACTACAGCTAGCTCGGAGTTGACTTCATTCAATGTCCACGATCGAATATCTAAGAGATGACTTGCTTGTAACCAACTCTACTACAGCTAGCTCAAAAGTATATGGAACAACAATGGTCTACTACAGCTAGCTCAAAAGTATATGGAACAACAATGGTAACTCAAACAGGCTTGAAGGAGGATACTTTGTTGGGGTGAGTTTAGGCATCTTTTTTGGTTCTGAGATAAACGACTGATTCTCAATCAACTCGGTTAGCTTCCCTTACTTCCGGTGGTGGCCCAGCCATTGATGCGAACAAAGGCCAGATAATGTCTCTCCAACTAGTTCTACCCTAGTCACAAGGTCAATAATAGGTCCGGTAGTTCTTTGACATTTTATTTTGATTGCTTTTAAATTCAATTGGATTTTTGGATCTTTTTCTTTCACTTGAACAAGGGGAGCATTCAAATTTGGAACTCTTAAATAAAAATTGAAAAAAATAAATCTCCTCAAGTAGGACCTACCGACCGTTCTTTATCTGCAACTCTAGTAGTTTCTTAGGCCAAATGGACTAAGCTAACACAATTTGAGATGGTTAATTATGTTTATCTTACACGAATTTGAATAGATTTCCTCCCAATATAGTGTGAAGGGTTTTAAAGAAATTGAGGAACATTTGACTAACCAAACGAATTCAATTCCTCTGACGAGTATTTCATCATAAAAGAGTGTTGATACTAGTGAGGAACAACAACAATGTAATGAACAAAGATTATAACAAAAGTATTGGAACTAATGTAATGGTACAGACTCTGTTTCCCCAAGTTGGTGTATCTAGCACGTTCATCCGTCCTGTCGCCATGCTTCTCTACTCTTAAAAGCATAATATCTAAAGAAATTGTTCATTGCTTTTTGAGACATATTACCAAAAGGACAAAAAAGAACTGCATGTAACCTTTCTACATTGAAACCTATGAAAATATGAAAAGTTACAGAAACATAACTCTGTCTCAGTATTGAGTAAAGGGTACCAGGGCTACTCGCACTTGATGGATCGATATATGTGGCGGACAAAAAGCAAAGCAGCTCGAAAACCGATAGCTCCAAGCATCAGGAAGAACCCATAGCAGACGCAAGCCATGTAGCCGAAGAAAAATGATGTTTGCATGAACCCAGACATGTCTGAGCGAGCGTAGTAGTAGTACAAACAATATGCATAGATAAATAAGCCAGTTGACCCGCCGCAAAGAAAAGATCTGAAAAAGAATGAAGACAAAGGAGTTTAACAAATTAAGCATGGATATACATTCCATGTCACAGTGCTCAAATGGTTAGATGGATTAGAAACAAAAAGTATTGAAAGCACATTTCAACATGTCTATGATATACATTAAAGATATTCAAATACCCACATGAAATCCCATCTCACCTAACATTGCTAGTACCAGCACGTAAATGCAATCTAAATATTCTAGAATTCATGGATAGATGTTCAATCTGACGCCTGTGACAAGTTCTCCAAGAGAAATGTATGCCAAACAGAGAATCATAAAGTAACAGTTGGTGAACAAAACATTTAGATCCATTACCAACTACTATAAGAAATCTGAGTGATAATATTCAACTGCCATGAAATCTGATAGCAAATATCAGCAGCCAGAAGAATATATATTACTCATAGAAACACCTTTCTTGCAGGGCTTCAGCAACCAAATTTTTTCAAAGTAATAAAAGCTACCAGAAGGGTAATGTTTTAAGAAAGGGAAGAAAAGGAGGAGGAAAAAAAAAAGACGAAGCTTGTTTCGTTTGGTGACAACCAAATCATTCTGAAGGACTATCACGAACTTCTCAGACCTTTTATCCCGTAAACAAATACATTTCACATAAATGCCATGTTCAACTAGAAACCATTTCATAATTAGTGAAAGCAGGCTTTATCCTGCCTCTATATCATCAGAAATTTAGTGGAAGAAAAAAATGAGCAAAAAGAATATCCACCCGAATACTCTCCTACTAATTAGTATTATAAATTTAAAAGAACAAAAAAGGATGAAAAGAAACACACGGCTTAGTGACAAAAGTTGTAAAATTACTAAAGAATGCAACTAATCACAAAGGAGTAGCAGTTGCATACCTCCACCACCATTCATGGTCCTCGGCAGCAAGTTGGAAGTATGTTAATGCCACAGTAATGAATGCTGTAACTATCAGGAGAATGATGAAGACAATAAACAAGATGCTGTATATGGTGTAAATCCTGTGGCCCCACACACTAGCAAATATGTAGTATAACTCAATATATATGGCACTGAAAGGCAGAAATCCTGCCATTGCCATCTGTGGAATTGTTCCACGGTACCAAGGCAGAGATGGAATTTCTCTAGGATATTTGGTGGTACGAACTGGAGCTTGAAATTCAGCCTTGCTGTTTTTACCAGCAATCCCACCCAACACCAGCAACGGCGATGTTACAAGAGTCCATATGAGAACTATTACAACTATAGTACCAAAAGGAAGGGCAGCAGTTGCTGTATAGGCGATTGCAACGGTATTTAGAAAGCAAAATGTCAGAAACAGAGGCCCACAGAAAAGGCATCCCGTCAGCAGTAGATTCCTAACCTGTCATTGAGAAGTTGAAGACCTTGTTAGCCCAAAATACTATAGTAATTAAAAGAAGATAATTCAAGGAGAAATTACCCAGTTTGATCCCTCAAGCTGGCAATAAAAGGAAGTTGCAACATAGCCAGCAATCCCAGATGTGAGAGCATAGATAACAACTAGTGCAGTAAACAATGCTCCTCGGTTGTACGGATAAAACACTCCAACAAGCGCAAGTATGAATATGAACACCGTACTGTAGAGAGAAATGTACAATTAATAAAAAAATACAGTTGATGGTGGAACCAGGGGTTTATAAATATTAGCTTTGATGGTCGACAAGATACGTTATGACTTACAGTGTAAACAGTTGGGTACCAGAACCAAGACAAGCTGCGAAAAGAGACTTGTGTTTTGGGTACCTAAATACATCGCCATGAATGTATTTCCACCCAGTCTCTTCCTGGTCCTCAGCTGATTCCTCATCATGAGCATATCTATATCATAGACACAGAAGGGTAACATAAAATGACAGTGGCTTCCTTAGAAGAGACAAATTGAAATAAAAGGCAGAACAAACACTTTAAAAAAAAAAAGTAAGAATACTAAATTTTCTTACTTGACAAAGTCATTCTTAAGCACTCGCATAAGAATGGTGGCAAGAAATCCAGTAAGGAGGAGGACAGTTACACATGAGTTTATGATTGAGAACCAATGAATTTCCAAATGGTGAGGCAGTGACGAGGATTGGGAATATTTATCCATCCTATTCTCAAATGGGGTGGTCGTCTCCTTCCATTTTACAGTGTACAGAAATTCAACATCAACTTCCTTGTCCTCAGTGAGATCGACAAGGGAATTGGGGTCTGTTCTGACGTTTATTTCAATAACACGATCCTTGTTATAAAAGATATCAAAATGGATATGCTTGTAAAGGTAATATTTGAAATCACTTGGTTCTTTTCCTTCCTTGTCAACCTTCCCTATGAAACCCCAAATCGGCAAATCATCATAATACATTTGAAAGTAGTAGTCCTTGTCTACTGCAGCACGAAATTTAGCAACCTCTTCCTTTGACAGTTTTTTCTTGCAAACAGAAATAGAATCCTTCTCTTGCAAGAAGTTAAGTTTGTATGGGGCACTAACTAAACGATCTCCATTTAATACTTCACCAAGAGCCTCCTTTTTCTCCTTCACATGATCTGCAATTTAGATTCATCTAATTGGTTTTCCATCTAACAAATATACTCTACAGTGTAAAACTGTGTTTCACGAGGAAATGGGGGAAGAATTAACACAAGGGATACATACCTGGTACGCAGAATGGGAGATCAAAGTAGCGATAAGTTTCACTGTAACCAAAAGAAAACAAAAGTGTAATATATGTTAGAGAAAATAGATAGCAATTTACAACACCTTCAAACGCCTATGCAACAGTATCATATACTTTTCATAAGTTAGGGTCTAGAGAAAACAAAAAACATACTTCTACGAACCCAGAATTGAGTAAACCTAATAGCCCGAAATATGAAAATTCGGATATTCTATCAAGAAGGCACGCCACCAAAACAAAGTCGGTGAGGCTGTCACTTCGTCAAGGGAATAAAACAGCATATCTCGAAGACGGAATCTCGAGTGTCTTGAATATTCCTCCCGTATTTAACAGAAGACCAACATTTTTCAAAAGCAATAAGATTACAGTAATCAATTTAGCTCAAAGATTAAGCAGATCAGAGGTAACATTTCGCAGTCAACGCATTGACTGCACAAAATAGCTCAGATCTGGATTGAAATCACGAACTCTACAAGTAATTGAATCCAACGAAACCTAGCGGGTACAACTCCAGGAAATTAAAATTAAAGTAGCAGAGGAGAAACAGAGACAAAATCGTAGATCTCAAATGAAATTGAAGAAGACGAAGGTAGAAGATTCGATGAAATTACCTCGGATTATGAAATGGACCAACTTTGTTAGCATAGAGAGGAACAGACTCTCCATCTTTGTAACGATGATCCGATCCATCAGATCTCACGCGAACAGATCCGCAGACAAGAACAAGTAAGGCGATGAACACCACCGCCCCAAATCTCCCCATTGCGAAGGAAGCAGGAAGAAGTGGTGAGGGAAATGGGAGAGATGGGGAGAGGGAAAGGGCGTTTTAAGGCCTGGGGTTTGTGTGTTCCGTTCGTTCGTTCGTTCGTGAGCCTACGCTGATATGCACACAGTGAAAGTGAAAGAGATGTGGCGCCGTTTAAAGACGTTTGATGGCTCACCCACGGCTACAGTGGCGGGCACTTGGAAGGCCACTTCTTCGTCCCTTTTACGCTTCCACGCCCGGCTTTTTTCCCCTAATTTTTTTCACATTAATATTCCTAATTATTTTATATTTATCTTCATCCAACTCAATTTAATTCCATTTGGTCATAATTAATTATTGTGCAATTTTGTAATCTACTCCAACTCACAATTCAACGATAATTAACGTTCACGTGAGCCTAACTCGACCGTAATTGACATGTATATCAATTTAGAGATACGGGTTGAGTTGGAAAATCTTTTGTACCAACCCAAATTTTCGGGTTCGCTGAATATGTGACCCGAATGACTAGAACAGGGTTCACAACTCAACTCGTCCCAACCCAACTCTCTGTTTTTTGGTTGAGTTTGGTTGTTTTACTTATCCACCGTACATGTTCGATTAATAATTAAAATATCAAATATTTATAAGACTATCACTAATATTTGTTACACATGTTAAATATTTTTATTTTTGTTTTTGTTAAGGGATGCCGGGTTGAATTAGCTTGTAGCTGTATTTTTGGATTAGTGAAATTGACCCAACTAAAAGAATGTCAATTTGAAACCTAACCCAAGTCAGGGTTGGGTTGTCCAAGTTGGTCGGATTACCAAGTCATAACCCAAGCCGGGATCTGTTGGTACCTTCGATGGAATCAAATCCCATTAAACATGTACACTATGGAAGCACCAGCACCACGTGCAATAAATCGGAATCGAGTTTTGAATAATCACGTGTCAGTTGCCAACAAGCACGAAGCATCCACTTGCAACCCTCACTCCACTGTTAGCCTTATAGTCATTATTTAATCAAAATTTTAATTAAAAAAATTAACATAAAAACTTTCAATAATTACAAAAACTAAAATTTAATAAATAAAAAAATACCAAGATAATGATGATATTTTAACGTATATTTTATTATATTAGTTATATAAAAATTAGAAAATTTCACGTTAGTCACGAGAGCTCTAAAATTAAGCATGATTTACTTGAAGTAATTCTATGTCACTCGAATTTTTTTTATGTTACTGCTTGTGAAGACAAAACATGCTAGAATAATCTGTGTTGATCTATAGGGATACTCTTCACTCTTAGAATGACTCGTGTTGGTTTGATATTTTCCACTTTTAGAAGCGAGAATTAAGTAACGTGAGCATGTCGTGGATGCTCAATCCATTAAGTGCCAAATTTGGATTTCGATTTATGGGCGTGGTATTGGCTTTTTTGCCCTTAATCTCATGTTAATTAATTGATTGATGTTCGGAGGATAACAAATCTACTATTAATTATTAACAATTTTCAGTATTTTGAATTGTCCATAAGATTAGAAATAACTATTTTTCAATCTCTCAAATCAGAGCTAAAACGGAGGAATTACAATCGATACAACATACCCGTCAGGATGAGGTGGCACCTAAATCAAAATGATGGACAAATCAAAGTATGACACTTGTAATTTTGGAAGAGTAGTAAATGATGAAGTTTTTCTTATTATTATATTTATAAATAAAATTATTTTTACCCAATATAAATTTAAATTTAACCATTCGTGACATCAATTTTTATTATTACTATATTATATTATTGTATTATTATATTTTAAAATGGGGTGATTAGTGTTTTTATTATTATTATATTTATAATAAATTATGAAATTTTAATTTAACGATATAACTTTTTATTATTATTATATTATTATATTCTTAGCAAATTTTGAATCTCATTTAACCGCATGGATTTTTATTATTTTTATATTATATTATTATTATATTTAAAAAATTAAATAAATGAATTTAAATTTTTTTTTATTTATTTACTTTTAATCTCCACCTTTTTATTTGGGTGAATATTAATTCTTACCTTTTTGCCCTTCTTTTTTTCTATATAAACTCATCAATTTCTCTACATTTTTAACACACAACTCCCATAAATTCTGATCCTCTGTGAAAAGTCTCGTTGTTGCTCTATCCAAGCTTCTAATTTTATTTTTATTATCTTATTCTTAAGAGAGATTTTTTTTATTGTATGATCGAGAAAATAGTTGTGAGCTTTAAACTGTAAATCTACTCTCATTTTATTTTTATTATCTTATTTTTTTAGAGAGAATTTTTTCTAGTATAATAAGAAAATAGTTGTGAGTTCTTCAAATTGTAAATCTACTCTTTGAGAGAGTTGTGGTGTGTTACTATCAAATTCAAATACTTGTATCGATTTGATCCTACGTCGTGGAAAGAAGTGAGTTTGCTCTTTAACTCGTAAAAAGAGCGGTGTAACGTTTTGGCTCTGATCCATGAAAAGAGTCAAGAAAATTCTTTATTTAAATTTCTAAGAGGCGCTTGGGGAGTGGAGTAAATCGAGTTTGACCGACCACTATAAAACTACGGTGTCATATTTTATAACTCTTTCTTATTTAATTTCAAAATTATTATTGTGATTTATTGCATGTTTTAGTTGATTATTGTTTTGACTTGAATTATTTTGTTCGAGTAATTATTATCTTCTACTTATTGGAAAAAAGTTTCATAATTAGAAAAATTAATCACGTTTAAATATTTTTATCGTTAAAACCCTATTCACCCCCTCTAGGGTTGCCATATCAATCCAACACATGGGTCGTTACAAAGGACTTTCATGTAATAGTAACATAAAATTTGTTTGAAGAGAGAAGGACGTAGCTCGGAAAGGAAGAAAAAATTGCATACTAGTGTGGTGCTTGCCATAACAGTCTTGATACTCAAGTTAGCATAGAGAATTTGAACGTGAAAAAAGTTGTGAGAAGGAGGAAGAGCTAACGATCTCTAAGAGACTCTTTTCAAGATTTTTAACAAATCATGTTAAAAGACGAACCATATTGAACACTAACCCTACGAGAGAGTCGACCTTACAAGATTGAACGTAGAGGGTCAACGGACCCTCGACTTCTTGCAGATTAGGTTAAAGATTAACTAGACCAAACACAAAGAATATGAGTCGGGAGTGGATCGAGCCTACCATCGACCTGTTGCCGAGGTCAAGGATGTTTCCATCGATGGACAATTTTGTGAGGAAACATAGAGTGATTGATTGGATATGAAGAATAAGGAATCCTATTCCATTTATATTCCCTCTGGCATCACTTGCCCTTATTCGTGGACAATAATATATATAATATTAATTCCAAATTTAATTTAAAAAAGTGTTTAATAGGCCTGCGGATATTAATATCCACGTCATTCGCAATTATTAAAATAAAATATCAATATCCACGTCAAGTAGATAATTGATGACTAATAACTTAAAAATTTTAAAATTAATTAATTTATACCCTATAAATTTAAATTTTATATTTAATAAAACTCTATAATTTTAATTTTTTATATTACAAAATCAACGCATAATAGATCATCCTCCTCTTTAAAAATACACTTAATTTATTTAAAAATTTTAAAATATCCATATTAATATCGCATTTTTTTAAATAATTTAAAAAATTTAAGAATTTTGGAAAATAAAAAAAAATGTAATTTATGGGGAAGAAATAAGGGACGTTGCGCATAAAGAAATAATAAAGAAATAAATAAAGAAAGAAAAAATATTATTTAAAATAATGGGGAAAAAAACAATGAATGCCTCGAAAAGTATCTAAGTGGCCATAGGTCCACGAGTTCAATTCGAGACAGCAGGCTGGGCTCCGAGAGACAAAAGGGCAGTGGGAGGAGAGATAGAGAGGGAAAAAAAAAAAAAAAAAACCCAAAGCGTAGCAGGCGGCAGCGACACCGCGGAAACCGCCCATCGCCGCTCTCTCGCCACCACTTCCTCTTTTACCAGCATCCTGCAGGTCCTCCCTCCTCTCTTACCATCTCCATTTTTATTTTTCGTTTGTAATTTCTCTTTTTCAGGCATGTGCCTCGTTTTAGTTTTCCCCCCTTTTTTATTTCTGTAAATAAACATACATGGTTATTGTTCTTGGGGGCGAAAGGAACAAAATCGTCAGATCCCGCTTGTTTTAGGGTTTCTGAGAATGTTTCGTTTTCGGTCGAGATGTCGTTAAGGTGGTGTCGGAATGAATTCAGCTCCACTTTATGTTGAGTCCCTTTGGATTCAGGTGATTCTGGACATCCCAATACAACGGGGTCTGTCTGCCTTTTGTTACCCAGTGCCCCATTTTCGTTCGCAATTTAAGAATCGTTGGTTGATCGGCGGTAGAAAAGGGTTTCTGGCTGGATGCGTAGGATTGTTTTGCAGCTTCGATTTTCTTACTTTTCTCACAGGAAAACGTTATTTTTCATTTGTTGAATGCTCTTTTTATGTACGGGAAGAAACATCTTTCAATTTTCTAAATCTTGGATTTCCCTTTTGTTCCACAGCGCGAGGAGACAGAATAATGTTGCCGCTGAGTTGAGCATAGTAGAAGGTCAGTTTCCTTTAATTATGGTAAAAGAATCTAGTGAAATGCCGTTATACCACGGACATATCTTCTTTATTCCCTCATTTCCTTTGCATGCAATGGAGTTACGTTTTAGTAATGTTGTGATATAATTTGTTAACATGAGTCCCATACCAACTTCGATGGCTTTGCAGATTTTTAGAAGCTGAAAATGGTTCAATCAAATTCAATCGATGTAATTCTGGACTTCTTAAAACAGAATCACTTCACAAGAGCCGAGGCAGCCTTACGAAGTGAGCTCAGTAACCACCCAGATTTGAATGGACTTCTCAAGAAACTTACACTTGACGAGAAGAGTTTAGGGGATACGTTGGAGGTAGAAAATGGGGACAAAGCAATGGTGGAGAACCGACTGACAGGTTCACAAAATAATCTTGATGTTTCCAAGGAACTTATTGTGAAGGAAATAGAGTGTGGAAGTAGTAGAAATGGTGCTGAAAGCAAATGGAAAAATGATTCTGGAGAGAGGAATAAATCAAACGAAGCAGTTGGAACGAGTGACAGGAGCTTCGCTTTTTCTCAGGGCTCAGATGATACTGTGCTTGATTTATATTCATGGAAAGTCAAATCTAGCAATGGTCCGGTTGGAATCTCTCAGAATGATGGGTTCAAGGATACAATTAACTTTCCTGAGCTTCAGGTATCTGAAAAATCCAGATATCATACTGGAGAAGTTTCTGAATCAAGAAAAGTCAACTTCAAAGCAGGTGAAGGTGTTGTTTCATCTGGTGAAACGAGAGACTTGTGGCATGGAAGTGGTAGCAAAGCAAATGTGGAAACCAAATATGACGTCTCCCAAAATTCTGAACCGAAGGAATTAGATCAGCAAGTTAAGGCTACTTCTGCATATACAAAAGAGAACGCTGCTGATATTTCATGGTATAAAGGTAAGGAATCTTTGCCATCAGATTTGTTGAAAAATTGTTCTGTGAAGACTGTTTTTCCATTTTCCAAGGGAGATGTGTCAAACTGTTATGATAGCACGATTTGTTCTGACAAACTAGATACAAAGAGAAAAACAGAGGTGAGTGATATAAGGGCAACGATTAAAGAGCAGGTAGATGAAGTGGGAAGGAGTTTGTATTTTGACAGATCTCAGGACAGTACTGAGCAAAAAACTCTAACCAGTTTAAGTTTAGCTCTTGTGGCTGAAAGTCATGAGGAAATGCCTCGATTGCCACCTGTCAAACTGAAGTCTGAAGACAAGCCTTTAAGTCTTAATTGGAAGGAAAACTTTGAAAGTGATGGACAAATTGCAAAATTTACTGGCATGGACAGCTCCCTTCTTATAGGGTCTTATCTGGATGTTCCTGTTGGGCAAGAAATTTCCTCTGCGGGTATGCTCTTACACCAACAGATATAACTTCTTTTATTCTATCACAATTTGACAATTTGTGGATAATTTTCTGTTCGTTATCATTATTTCCTGATAATTTCGATGTTTTTCTTTCCTTGCACTGTCTTAATTGAAAATTGGTATTGACTTGAATAATCTCTCAAGCCAGATGAGACCTTTTTTTTTTCATGATTCTGCAAACATATGGGTCGGCCAAATTAATATGCTTATTTTGTTTTATTTTTTAATTTTTACGTTCCTAATGATAATAAAGTATTTCTGCCTAATTATTGTTAGACTTAATTGGTGGTGGTACCTCTTATGACAATGATAATTTGAATTTGCATGATATTTGATGATTTCATGTTAGTAGATGTAACCTGGACACCATCGTTGTTTGGCAAGGCTGTATGGCTTTTTATTTGATGAATTAATGTTTTGTGCTTTAGTATTTCATTTCAATCACATGGTAATTGCATAGTGATTGCACATATGTGATTCAGAGTATGTTGACCTAAGATTTTAGTGCATTTATCATGTAAATTCTATACTAAAATCCTAATGATATAATTTTGAGTTTAAATTGAAGGTGGAAAGAGGAATGCTGGTGGCAGTTGGTTGTCTGTAAGCCAGGGAATTGCAGAGGATACATCTGATTTAGTTTCTGGTTTTGCCACTGTTGGTGATGGCTTAAGTGAGTCTCTGGACTATCCAAATGAGTATTGGGACTCTGATGAATATGATGACGATGATGACGTTGGGTACATGCGACAACCTATCGAGGATGAAGCATGGTTCTTGGCTCATGAGATTGATTATCCAAGTGACAATGAAAAGGGAACAGGGCATGGAAGTGTCCCAGATATGCAGGATAGAGCTCAAACCAAATGTGAGGATGATGATCAATCTTTTGCTGAGGAGGACTCTTATTTTTCTGGTGAACAGTATTTTCAATCAAAACATATTCAACCCGTTACAAACTCAGAGGATCCTATGGGGCTGACTGTGACTGAAATGTATGGGAGGACCAATAAGAATGATTTAATGGCTCAATATGATGGGCAGTTGATGGATGAAGAGGAACTAAACTTGATGCGTGCTGAACCTGTGTGGCAAGGTTTTGTCACCCAGACTAATGAGTTGATAATGTTAGGGGATGGGAAAGTTGTGAATGAGTCTAGAAAACAAAGGCTTGATGATATTTGTATGGATGATGATCAGCTTGGTTCGGTAAGATCAATTGGTGTGGGGATCAATAGTGATGTGGCAGATTTTGGCAGTGAAGTACGTGAAAGCTTGGTGGGAGGCAGCAGTGAGGGGGATTTAGAATATTTCCATGACCATGAGGTTGGAGTTGGTGCCTCCAGACTTCCTTATCATGATTCAGAGAAAAAATATTTGGATAGATCGAAAAGGGATAAGAAGAGCTCTAGTAAACAGCAACCAAATAAACAATCATCTGGGAACGATACAAGTATGTCTTCACAGATCCAGAATCAAACTGATGGGGGATTTTCATTTCCCCCACCCTTGAGAGATAGACAATTAGTACAGGCAAGCTCTGGCAAGTCTTTGTGGTCTAACAACTCTAACAGAGTGGTCAGTGATGAAAATGATGCATCTTTGAATGCTTTGATGCAATCTGATGATATGCTTGCTTGGCGACAAAAAAATTCTGATTCTTCTCCTGACAATAGTCTTAGGGATGAAAATAATGCTACTGCTGTAAGGTCCGAAAGTTCAAGTCCTTCCATGCTTTCCAACTATCATTACACGGAAAGAAGGCACACCAAGATAGAAAATGATGATAAAATTAGTAGCATAAGGGAAGAAGACCCTGTGGCATCACTCGAGGATGAAGAGGCAGCTGCTGTACAAGAGCAAGTAAGGCAGATAAGGTCTCAGGAGGAGGAATTTGAGTCCTTCAACCTCAAAATTGTTCATCGTAAGAACAGGTATGCCCTGGATATCACCCATCAATATTGAATTTATCAATCGCTGTTCCTGACTTGAGATTTTATTGTTGAGTGATCTGAGGACTGATTAAAAATGGACACAATATGTAAGTCGCACATATGTTTCTGTTTTTTTTGCTCTCATAATAAAAAAGTGTTCTCCACTCTATCTTCTCATAGAAAATCTTCATGCTTCTTCTACAAGTATCGGTGCCTTCAAATGCTGTTTTTCTTACTTGTTAGGAGTTTATGATGTCTTACTTGCGCCAATTATATGAACTATGTAAATTTTGTTTCAGGACTGATTTATACTGAATACTTCTAATATTTGTTGATGAGCATATTCATCTGGAATTTTAATTGAAAAAATGGTTCTTTTTCTCTGTCTTAGGAGTGCTGGAATGTCTGAAGGTGTATGAATTTGCACATGGGTAGAAGATTCTAGATTTGTAATTAACCAAATGGCAACTATTTTTTCTGTACTGTCACTTTCATCTTTCCCTGTTTCCTTTTATGTTAACTGTCTGATTCTTTGGCTCGATGATCCATATAATGTTCCTGAAGGGTTATGATGACTTATTCTTCTGATATTGCACACTAATATTTTGGGCCCCTATTTATTTATTTTTATTGAGTAATGGAACACTTAATGATTTGTTTTTTATATCATTCATACTATAAACCGGAAGTTGTTCTTTTGTGTTTGTATTGTAGTAAGATATTTGATTTGTTCTAAGTTCTTTGGAAGTTAGAAGAAGTTTTTGTAGAACGTTTTTAAGCTTATTATGAATACTTATAATTATTTCCAAGATTTTGATATTTGTGTTATTGTTACCTAGAACTGGTTTTGAGGAGGACAAGAATTTCCATGTGGTATTAAATTCTGTAATAGCCGGACGCTATCATGTTACTGAATATCTTGGGTCAGCTGCATTCAGCAAGGCTATACAAGCACATGATTTGCACACAGGCATGGATGTATGTATAAAAATTATAAAGAACAACAAGGATTTTTTTGATCAGAGCCTTGATGAAATAAAGCTTCTAAAATATGTTAATAAGCACGACCCAGGAGACAAATACCACCTTCTACGACTATATGATTACTTCTACTATCGGGTAAGTGCTGAATGGTAATGCATGTAAGTCAGTGGTTGATTATTTTTTTCCCTTGTCTAATCATATTTAGTCGTTTGTAGTAATTGTTATTAAATAATCCCTCATATTTCCAGGGTGTATGAAAGGCATATAGTGCCAAATTAGCATTTATTGCCATTTTTTATCCTTAAAATTGTCTCAATAGGTTTTAATGATTGGTTAAATTCCCCTCTTCCCCTCCAGGAGCATCTGTTAATTGTGTGTGAACTTCTGAAGGCAAACCTATATGAGTTTCACAAATTTAATAGAGAATCAGGAGGTGAAGTCTACTTCACCATGCCAAGATTGCAGGTGTGTGAAGGTCAATAATTTTGTAAATTTTTTTTTGGGAGTGGTATTGGCCTAAACCAATGAAAATTGTTCTTTGCAGTCAATTACAATACAATGCCTGGAGGCACTACAGTTTTTGCATGGTCTTGATCTTATACATTGTGACTTGAAGCCTGAAAATATATTGGTGAAAAGTTACAGTAGATGTGAGGTGAAAGTTATTGATCTTGGAAGTAGTTGTTTTGAGACAGATCATCTATGCTCCTATGTTCAATCTCGATCCTATCGAGCCCCAGAGGTTATCTTGGGACTTCCATATGATAAGAAGATCGACATATGGTCTCTTGGCTGTATCTTGGCAGAACTTTGTACTGGCAATGTAAGGTTACTCAACCACTTTTTTCAGCATTGTTTGTTATACTTCTCAAGGATTAAACGTTTATATATTTTCTATTCAGCAAAGAGAGTAAGATTAAAGAAATTGCTAAGATGAGAAATATACCTTAAAAGGGTGATCAGACAATGAAAATTGTCTTGTTTTGTTGTGAAAATTCATGCAAATAAGCCTTCAAATATTTTCTAACTTCAGAATTAACAATCTCGAAGCCTTTACGATGGAGTTGAAAATCTTGACACAATTTCCTTCTCACATCATCTAGTGGTTTTTACATATTTATGCTGAACAATAGCATAGTGTAGGGCATTCAAGTTTCCAAAATTACATAATAGCTTTTGAACATCTCTTGTAAGCTCTTCACAATTAAACAGTTAGCCTAAGAGGAGCCAAAGCAAGCAAGAATTTTCTCATGATACTTCACTTGCAGGTTCTGTTTCAAAATGATTCTCCTGCCACGTTACTTGCTAGAGTGATCGGAATTATAAGTCCCATTGATCAAAGTATGCTTGCTAAGGGACGAGATACATACAAGTATTTTACCAAAAATCATATGCTGTATGAACGAAATCAGGTAAAAATGTGCTCTATCTTAAATTGTATCGTTGACTGTGTTACGAAGCCTCATTTTTCTTCAAAGCCATTCATTTAGTTCTCAACTATTCTGCATAGTATGTTAAAGGTAGATGAGATGGTTGTTGCAGTTTTTTGTTACGCACATGCAGTTTCATGTTTTCATATAGTTTTACTGCTTATTTTTCCTAGACCATATACAGAATGAACTTTTATAATGAGGTGAAAATGTGATGCAATTATTTAGAAAATTGGCTCTATCACATTAGTTAATTCAACTTTGTCTAGATCTCTTTTTAGGATCAAATTATTTATCTACTTTATTTATTTTATTTTTGCTGTGAGTGGGAGAGTCACGATAAATAATAATAGAAAAACTTGCATGAATGCATGCTCCTGGAGGGACCTAATCGTTTAGGACAACATATGTCTATCTTCTTCCTACTCACACCTTGCATCAAACAACCAAAAAGAAGAAAGAGAGAGAAAGAGAAGATAGTCCCGAAAAAGCACAGAACATCCAGTGGCAGAAAAAGAGCCTTCCCTTCACTGAGGACTGCCCTGAGTCATACCAGATGATCTCGTTAAGATTAGGAAATGTCAAGAATAGTCTGTTTTGTTGCAATCCCTAATAAAACTAAGTTGGATAAATTTCAGCGAATGATTCATGAAGGTAAAATTTTCAGTGATAAAGAACTTCCTGAATAAGTCCTAACACGTTGAACACCAATCTATCTGGGAAATCATTAGACATTGCCGCGCAAGAGCTCAAAGCAATGCTGGTTAACTAGGTTGGCCTGAGATCGAGGTTTTTTCCTTTTAATGCATTTTGCTTTGTGTTTAATGATATACTTTGGCTACTTTCGTTAAGAAATAAGTAATTATGAGATTCCTAATACATTCTTTGTTGGACGTATATGTATTATGTCTGTTGCATGTGATTTTGGTGCTCGGTTGTTTTTCTTTTCACTTCCCTGGCCAAATTTCTGAGGTGTTTTATTTGGTCTGTACCCCCATCTGTTTGATTAAAGATCAGATCACGAACATTAATTTTAAGGGTATTGGATTTTATGTAGCTCATGATTTCTGGACGCCCTTTAGTATTCTTTATCCAATTAATAGACATGATAGTATCCATTTGGTTAGCTTGGGCAACATTCGTGTGCTAACTGAGTTATGTTTGGAATTCTTTATTGTTTGTTGAAAGCCTTGATGCCATGATGACATTTTATTTTAAAATTCACTTGATTTACCTTGGCAAGCAAAGAACGTTTGCCCTGTACTTCTGTTGGGCCGTTCAATATCCTTTGAATTACTTTTTCACGCTGGTGCAATCCTAACTACCTTTATTCTATAATTTCCCTCACCTGTCTTTCTTTCTCCTTTCTTTCCTTTTTATTTTTTAATTGACACCTACGATCGGGTTCTTGTTCATGTTTATCACGTCATTTTACACAAATTTTCATCTTTTTCCAGGAAAGCAATAGACTGGAATATCTCATACCGAAAAAGACATCGTTAAGGCACCGATTGCCAATGGGGGACCAAGGTTTCATCGACTTTGTTGCCCATCTGCTTGAGATAAATCCCAAGAAACGCCCTTCTGCATCAGAGGCACTTAAACACCCATGGCTATCTTATCCTTATGAACCTATTTCTTCATGAACCATCATCTGAAGTAACTTGGTTCTGATAATATATTAAAGCTGCCCTCATGATTGTAGTTTATTGGCTTTTCAAGCAGGATGGAGCTGCATGTGATTCATGGTTAACTTGGTTGGCTTTACTTACTGATTTTTGAAGGGATTTTTGCACTTCAAATTTCTTCCCAATCGAATGAAAAGGTTTGTTCAGCTTTTCTTGTTGTACCGAACTTTTTACCCCCACACCAAGTTGTCCCCTATTTAACCACAATCGAAATGTAGTTTTTGATGACTTATGTATTCTTGGGGTTTCTTTATTTTTATCGCTTTGGAAAAGGGGGCAATCTTGTTGTAAATGTGTGATAATTCTTTAGGTTATCAGTCATATTTTGCTTAAGTTCTTGCTTATCCAAATTTGAAGCAAGGTCAATAATGCTACGTTAGAGTATTTTTAGTCTAAGCCTTGCGACCCTCTGGTTCCTTTGGGTCTTCCTTTTGTTCTTGTATCAGGATTCAGTCTGTCGTGAGTGTCTGTTAGACTTATTAGGTAGTAGGCCTTTTACTGCAATCTCTAGGGTGTCTGGTGGCTGAAGAAATGAGTATCCCACGTTCATATTGATACTGATATTTCTAAATGTGACTACAAATATCAATTCCCATTTTCCCCCCCATTAACTTTTTTGTGCTGTGACATTGAACTCCAAGTTGTTTACGACACGAATTGACGACGATGTACTAAGACAAATTCTGTATATAATTCGTTTTTGACACGGAGTGTGTTTGTTTGTGTGGTTTCTCTTTTCTTCACAGGTGATTTCTTTAGATCAATCAAACGATAGAAATGATGAGAACGAGAGATACAATTTGAATTCTTTGTGGGATTTTGATTAGTATTTTATTGAATTCGTGTGTTAGGAAATATCAATATCGATGTCTTAACTATTTAGTTATATTCGTGTCTATGCTAAGAATTTGATCCTAATAGTTTAGACCATTACAAGTTATCCCTTTTTTGGATTATTAGTTTAATCTTTTCATTTTTAGTATGTGTTAAAAGATAACGAGTTATTATAAGTTAAGCTTTAGCGTGTGGATGGACTAATTACAGTCGAGGCTACGAAGCCAAGTTCAGTTCTAGGGTTTAGTACTTAGTTTTAGTGACATTCACAAAATATATCATCCATTATTGACATTCCTTCGAAATAAGCAATAAATGGTATAACTAAGTAATTTAAGAAACATGTTGAAGAAGCTTAGTTAGGAGATAGAGGTTTGGGCAGCTAAGAAATCAATGAATGGAACTACCTTCTCCTCATCCTTGTGGGTTCCTCGAACAACAACGTCATGGCTGGTGTAGGCGGTTGTGGCAGCTTTTTGATTAACTTCTTCATCATCTTTTCGATCTTTTCTCGAGTGGTCTGTCACTTCACTTCCATTAATAGATTCTGTATTCAAGTGGAGAAAGTTGTAAAAATCCACACCTTGATGGCTATCTGTAACACAAACGTGCCATTATGAGAGATATTGTCTCCACTGGACGAGGCTTTTCTAAAAAAATTATTAAAATAGACAATATCATACCATTGTGAATATCGATTATTCCTAACCTAGTCTTGACGCGGTGTTTGGAGGCCCGTCTGGACGTTCGAGCCCGGATGACGTGCCAATGATTCTTGACCGCATTGTCAGTGCGCCCAGGGAAAAGCCTAGAGATGATGGCCCATCTGTTGCCATGAATGGTATGCGCCGCCAACAGCCTCTGGTCTTCCTCTTGGGTGAAGGGGTCTCTGTTTATGCGAGGATCCAACTGATTAAACCATCTCAAACGGCAGCTCTTTCCTGAAGGGAATAAAAACAATGAGATGGGTATTGTAGATTTAATGAAGAACATATAATTTACCCACCGGATCTTCCTTGAAGGCTTTGAGCAATGGCGTTCCAGTTATGAGGGCCATGTCGCTCCACCAGCTCCTGCAGCTTGTGGTCTTCCGCAGGGCGCCAGTGACCTCTACTGTGTGTCACGGTCATGCTCGTCTAGATCCAGAAGGGATTGCCTTCCTTCCTTCCCTGATCTAACAATTAATAAGAAATCCAAACCAAACCAAACCAAACGCACAGCTTGGCTTGGCTTGGTTGCTTCCTGCGCTCAATTTCCCTCTGCTTTCAACGTCTTTCTAACCTACAAACCAAACGCACAGCTGATTGATTCTCAGGTTGGATGTACTTTTCATAACCCCTTAACCACCCTTCCTTCTTTGCTTTCTATTTCTTCTTCACCATCTCTGTGTTATCAATTTTTATAATTATGTACACATTTCATTCGTTTATTTGGTATCGTTTATAACCGTGTATCCTATGCATGTCATTTGGTAGAATACAATTTTCTAAAGCTCGGGTTGACCAAGATTTAACTTTTTTGTTTTCGAAAATTAAAGTTATAAACACCACTTTTACCTATCAAGTTCTTTGTTTTGTTATCAATTACTTATCTTAAATATTTTCAAAATCTAAGTTTGGAAGATTAAAAATAAATAAATGTAGTTTATCAAATTTAACTAAAAATTCAAATGTTTCTTAAAAAAAAGTATACGAAATTATAAGAAAACAAACTCAATTTTCAAAAACTAAAAGAGAAAAGACCAAAAGAGAAAAATGATATGAAAATAAACCTAATTTTTTAAAAATAATTATCAAACGAGTCTCAAATAACCCTTGGTTGTGATATCACAAACTCACAAGTACTCTATCCGCTAAAGGTAATCTGAAAGGTAGATAAATATATAAGTAAATTCTAAAATGAAAATGCTAAATAATGAACTAATAAAAATAAATAAAATAACTAAAAAAAAGAATTATATTATATTATGTTAATTATGTAAATTGTGAAATGGGAGAGAAGAGGTAGTTGGGAAATGGATACCAAACCAAAACAACAAACAGACACCTTCATTAATTAATTGGTTTAATTAGGCAGCAAAATGAGTTTTAATTAGTTTAATTAATTATAATAATGCTTATAGCAACCCCCATCATCTAATACAAAATAAAACAAAGCAAACTGTGGGAATATTAGGTAACAACAAACCCTCACTCTCTCTCTATACATATATATATATATATATCTCGAAACCTCGTACCTAATTTATTATATCCATTTTTGTGTAAATTAATAATATTTATTCTTTTATATCATCCAACAAAATGCTTTTTTGTGGTGGTTTTTAAAAATTGATTAAATAATAACAAAAATAAAAACATGGTTAAAAATGATATTTAACAACTTCCAAGAAAAGTGGAGTGAACGGAAAATATGTACGTACGGGGAAAGGAAAAACAAACATTCATACAGTTTGCTTTCATTTTCCAATACGATATTCAGCTAAACAAGTCAAGTTTCCAATCATTCTAAGAACAAATCATAAATAAAAAGATAAGGGTTGTTAGAGTTCCCTCCCTCCGTGGAAAGAATTGTGTGGGCATTTGCCTAAACCAACCAGACCTATCAACCATTTGACAAGTCGTCTCAAAACGGATACCAACTAAACTAAACTAAACTAAACCACCTGCTTCACAGTTCAGCAACCGAACTCGAAAAAATAGTTGGATGTTTACAACTTCTGTCTCACTCAACTCTCCTTTTTCATTCTTCATGTAATGTAAACACAACAATCATGGTAGCTTTTGGGTTCGTTGTTGATCATTACGCCACGCCATCCACCGTTACAAGTCGAAGAAAAGAATATCTACTCTCAGATTTACAACTATACATCTAAAGGCTATTGATTCTACAAACAAGTTTCTATTAGATCTTATCATCAGCTAACCAGTGGTATTCTTGATTTGCACAATGCAACTCCCAAGATGAAGAATGATGCTATAAGCTCTCTTTCAAAATTTGATGAGTTGTTATACCTAATAAAGGAGTGGCCGCTTTGAATCTGGCTTATACTTTGCAGTGATTTACAAGGCAGATAATTCAACTTCTTGATTGCAAGGACGATATGCCACAAAGGTGCTGTCATTGGTGAAGGAACCGGGATTGAAGCAAGTGATTCCTGTGTATTTGAATGCTTGTTGCTTACTTCTATCCCCCAGAACTATCTGCACAAGCCAAATAAAAGTTTATGCAATGAATGCAGTTCAGTGACAGCAGAACATTATCATCCATCTGCAGTGACTGTTCATTATCTGTCTCCAATTTTGTGGATAAGTAGATCGTTTAAACACTAGCTAGATTCAGATATATATAGGTAAGTACCACATGAGGAGTAGGATAAAGATGAAGACAGTGGTCATAATTCCAGATAATTGGTTGAATAACCAGAGGAAGAGGGCAGAGATGACTTTGATGAGTTATGGTAGCAACAAGCTGCAAGAGAATCATGAAACAACCTTAGGGCCTCCACATATAAATATCTAAAAGAGCTAGAATTAATATACAACAAATAACTAGACAAAATAACAGATATATATAAGGAAGAAAAATCACATGTTCAAAAGGATCACTTGTTTCTTCTGTAGATGGCGGTATGAGACAGGAACGACGCATTCTGTAAAGTAGGTCCTGTCGGAAAAATACAATTTCTTGGGTGTAGAACCTAACCCTGCATCCAAATATGACAATTATCCACCACTATAGAGTAAAAGGGGCACGTCATTCACCAAAGAGAACATAATTTCCACTGAAATTGGTTAAGTTGTTTTTAATCAATTCAAAATACAAAAGAACCTATAGGGACCAAAGTGGACATTTTGAAAGTTCAAGAACTAAAATATTATTTGAACTTTTTTAATGATCTTTCAAATGAAAACTATTTAGAGGGTAAAAGTTACAGTACATTTTCGAGTTTAAGATTAAAATTGCAACACTTATTTAAGTTTGAGGTACAATTTGATGAAACTAGAGATTTAGAATGAAAATTGATATTAACAAGTTTGGAGGTAAGAATTAATTTTTTTCATTCGAATCTTTAAATACAATTTTGTTGCCAAAGGGAAAAAAAGATTCATTTCTAATGTTATCTGCAGAAGTGAAACCCCTCATGGAGTATCATACTACAGCGAAAGACTAGGACGACCGTTAGGTTTATAAGTAAGCAATCGAAGTATTCACCTGCAAGGGTTACTTGAGAAGATGGCATTTGGGACGTGCATCTGAAGCTCTTCGGTTAAATACTTGGGCAAAGCACACCTGGGTAAAACTGTTGATGGTCCTATAAATTCAATGGGAAGAAAAATTAAGAAATTTTCATGTATATTTAAGCAGAAGGCGAGGAACTTATTTACAAATAACTACACAAACCTGCATCATCTGGACCAGGAATAAAAAGAAACTTGCTATGCTCTTTTAACCGTGGACGAGCTGCTATCATTTTTCCTAGCTTACCAAATTGTAATCTGCACACACAAACTCATAATGTCTCTTGAACTCATGTCAATAACAGCCAATGCATGCAGAAAACAATTGTGACAATACTTACCTGAGACTTGAGTAAGAATTGAAGGCAAGATTACATGGACGGGAACAAAAATTCCCCATCAAAACAAACAAGGAAGGAACAATTTCCACATTCTCAAACCCATCAAGAATTGTCTCCAGTTTTCCCATGGCCTACCAAATGAACAAATTCTGTTAAGGCACCAAGCTTCACAGACACACAATGCACGTAAAATATAAAGAGGTTATTCTTCACCTCTTCACTATCCAACCAAATGTCAGAGAGTATGACAAACATATCGTTAACGGCTCTCTTTTCCAGATCTGCAAGCCTGAGCTATTGATGATTAAGGGCAACAAGTTGATTGCATTGGATGCATGTGCGTACACCACTTTAATAGCCAAAATTCAGTATAATAAAATATCAACAAAAAAGCACATCAATCCAGTGCATGCATATTAAAAGATCCTTTTCATAGGGATACAGTCTCCTCTTTAGTCAGAGAACCACCTCCAAAGAAGTCCTGGCCTGCTAGCAATTTAAGAGACTTGTCCCTGTCCTCTAATGGAGGAAATCCACATGTAATAACCTTAACAAAATACCCCCAAAAAATCAGCACATTATTAATATGAACGGTATTTGAAATATACTATGAAACAAGTGCTGAACATCTTCCAAAAAGTTTCAACAGGTATCCTTGTGCTAGCTAGCAAGTGAGAAAGTAAATCACAAGAACAAAGTCCCAAGCAAATTCAACTTTTAGAAGGTAGTACTCATGGATAAACGAAGGAAAATTGCACCTTCACCTTCAGTTTTGTTCTAAATTTCAACCTTCAGAGAAGAGTGTGAGCAGAATTTGCCCAAAGAAACAAAAATATGTTTAAGAAAAGATTTCAAATCTTTGTGTAACCTTAAGTTCTGGTATACCTAACGAAATATTAAATATCTAAACAAAAGGTGGTATTAGGCACTTGCCTGAGAACTACATGAAATATAACTGAGTGAGGAAAAACTCCTATCAGGACCAAACAGAACTAAAATCCATACCGTAGCATTATATGATGATTATCTCATAAGCATGTACGAACTTTGGAAACTATTTGAGTCCATAAGGAATTTAATTCAGGCTATTTTCAGTGGCATTATAAGAACAAAAGGCCAGCCCCTTTCGGTTAAAGTGTCCTAATTTCTAAGTTTATGTTTAAAAGGACATATATGATGTGCAAAGACGTTTTTCTAAGTAATCAAGTATTTTAAAATAGCAGAAATTGTGAGACTCTGAAAAGCAAGCTGAGAAGTACACATTAGCAAGAGAACATTGGACGACCAGTTGAAAAAAATAGCATTCTTTTTATATATTTATGAGCGTTAGAACCAACTAGTATGAACAAGTTCGACAACCATATGCCTCTGCTACATTAGTTGTCATGGTAACATATAAGATATTAAATTCTAGGTAGGTAGCCACCATAACTTGATCGCATTTTATTATTCACATTAATCTTCATTACCTACTAGATAAACCCATGATAATTTGGTAGAGAAAATAGCATAATTAATGCAACCAAAAGTTTATAAGAAAGCAAGGTCTCTCACTCTCTCTCTCTCCCCCCCCCCCCCCCCCCCCCCCCCCCCCCCCCCCCCCCCCCCCCCCCCCCCCCCCCCCCCCCCCCCCCCCCCCCCCCCCCCCCCCCCCCCCCCCCCCCCCCCCCCCCCCCCCCCCCCCCCCCCCC
>NW_019268530.1:4142216-4199082 GCF_002738365.1 Cucurbita moschata
CAAAAAAAAAAAAAAAAAAAAAAACAACCACCAACATAGAACATTGGGAGAAAATTCCAACCAGCTCTTTATAAAAAACCTAAATGCAAACGCATGTCACAAACCTTGAAAATACCCTCCACGAGCATCTCTCCTTCTGCTACAACGATGGTGTTCTCTGTAAACAGGCCTGTAGTTATCTTGTGCTGATTGTTAAAGAAAATCAAATTCCAAGTCATCTTCAAATATCAAACAAGTTTAGATTTTTCCAAATTATAGAGGATGTCTGTAAAGGATATAGCACTAGATAAATTAATTTCCACAGATGCAGTAAGGTCCTCCAAGAAAAAGTGACCATCCTCCATCTGAGAGATCACTCCCATGACCCATTTCCTCCCAGTTTGCCCCACCAGAGACTGAATAGGAGAAATCTGGGGAACATATCACAAAAGAAATTACCGTAAATGCTCATGATCAACTGCAGAGGGTACCAAGGTAAGTTCAAGATCAAGAGAAATGGAGTACCTCACAGCTTCCAAAATGAGACATGCCACTGTCAAAAGCGGGTTTTGAGAAATGCTGATCTCGGGAGAGCCTCTGGGAAAGTAGGAGAAACCTATCTCGATACAAAGCAGCTTTAGCAGAAGCATCACCATGAATTGGAAGGCTTCCTGTGTGCCTAAAATGGAAAAGAAATGGTTTAATCAAGTTATCAGTTGAAGTCCGCTATATGCACATCTCTCTTTTCTGCAGGGAGTTTACCCAAAAGTCCAATTGGCGGTTATCATTCTTCAATTGTTCACCAATTACTCAGATAAATATACAAGGTGGGAAAACATACATGTAGAAGATCTTCTTGATGGGATCATAACGATACTTGGAGATATCAAAAGCGTCTATGATGCAAAGAGCCGATGTACTAGTACTGGTATCGGGACATTCTTCCCCCGCTTCATCAGCTGCAAGTAGAATACTGACAACCCGATGCACCGCATCCTTGTCTATTATCGAAGATTGCACTGCCATGGTAGCAAAAAAACGACGAAATCGTCCATGAGAAGGAATGAAAGGACCTACAGTACGAAAGAAAAAAAAAAGATATAGCATTACAGGATTCGTCATGAAGATGGTCGAGAACCAAATCTATGGCGTCGTCTTCGCAGCCATCGAAACGAGAGGCAAAGGAAACAATTTCTGCAAGAGCATCTAGTTTGATGCTGTAACCTCTGATTTTTGATTTCCTCTGAACCTTTCGCCTCAGAGTGGATTCGTCCATCTTCAGTGCAGGAATCTGCGGAATTGAAATGAATAGAAGATGATGGAGTTGAGAATGTTGGATTGATTGGCGGCAATCTGCATTCTTACTCCCTGCGTTGGAGGGAAAATCAAATTGCTTCACCAAACCCTAACAATTTTGAACTAACATTCTTCTAATCTCTTAGGTTTTGTGTCTAATTCTTTGAATATTCTCTAATAAGATGTAAGATCCCATTTTATAATTTGATTTTTATTTTCAAATTCGTGTTTGCTTTTTCACTTTCTTTTTTCCTTAAAATATTTGAATTTTTAATCCAAATTTATTTTTTTCTTTTTTTTAAAAAAAAAACTTAAAAAATGAGAATGTGCCAGTAATTATATAATTAAATAAAATTATGTATATATAATTGTATGGCAATAAATTCGAGTTGTTTCGATTCAACTCAACTTGGTTTTAGAAGAATTCATGAATCAGCTTAACTCAGTCTAAAAAAAATGATAACCGAACCTAAACTGTACCAATTGGGTTGGGTTGAATCAAGGAGATATCATCGTTGCATAGCTTAGGTCGTAGCCATATGCCAAATGTTTAATAGACAGTTTTATGATAGGGCATGAGTGTCCGAAAGTTGTCATTGTATACTCCCGAGAGTTAGAAGATAGCGAGGCGGTTGGATCAAAGAGATATCGATGTTGCATAGCTCAAGTCGTAACCACACGCTGTCAAACATTAATTGACGGTTTTCTGATAGGGCACGAGTGCCCAAAAGTTGTCATTGTATACTCTCGAGGGTCAGAAGATAGCGAGATATCGTTGTTGCATAGCTCAGGTTGTAGCCACACGCCATCAAATGTATAATATACGGTTTTATGATAGGACACTAGTGCCCAAAGTTGTCATTGTATACTCCTGCGAGTCACATAGCTCAAGTCGTAGCCACACACCATCAAACGTTTAATAGATGGTTTTCTAATAGAACACGAGTGCCCGAGAGTTGTCATTGTATACTCCCACAGGCCGCATAGCTCAGGTCGTAGCCACACGCCATCAAACGTTTAATAGACGGTTTTCTGATAGGGCACGAATGCCCAAAAGTTGTCATTGTATACTCTCGAGAGTCGGAAGATAGTGAGATATCGTTGTTGCATAGCTCAGGTCGTAGCCACACACCATCAAATGTTTAATATACAGTTTTATGATAGGACACTAGTGCCCAAAGTTGTCATTGTATACTCCCGTGAGTCACATAGCTCAGGTCGTAGCCACATGCCATCAAACGTTTAATAGACAATTTTCTGATAGGACACGAGTGCCCGAGAGTTGTTATTGTATACTCCAGCAGGTCGTAGCCACATGTCATCAAACATTTAATAGACTATTTTCTGATAAGGCACGAGTGCCCGAAAGTTGTCATTGTATACTCCCGCAGGTCACATAGCTCAGGTCGTAGCCACACACCATCAAACGTTTAATAGACAGTTTTCCAAAAGTTGTCATTGTAGACTTCCGAAGGTCAAAGATCGCGAGGCGGTTGATTGTTGCA
Source organism: Cucurbita moschata (assembly GCF_002738365.1). Classification (NCBI taxonomy): domain Eukaryota; kingdom Viridiplantae; phylum Streptophyta; class Magnoliopsida; order Cucurbitales; family Cucurbitaceae; genus Cucurbita; species Cucurbita moschata. The sequence continues at coordinate 4,144,997 of NW_019268530.1, forward strand.
TACCTTAAGTCATAGCCACATGCCATCAATCGTTTAATAGACAATTTTATGATAGGGCACGAGTGCCCAAAACTTGTCATTGTATACTCCCGATGGTCAGAAGATAGCAAGGCAGTTGGATCAAGGAGATATCGTTGTTGCATAGCTCAGGTCGTAGCCACACACCATCAAATGTTTAATCGACGGTTTTCTGATAGAACACGAGTGCCCGAAAGCTGTCATTGTATACTCCCATGGATCGGAAGATAGCCCGGAGGAGGAGGAGGACAAACCGAGATCCGAAAACCGAGGCAAAGTTTTAAATAGAAACATTATAGTTCATCTCTTTCATCATATCATCAGTACTCAAAGTCACAAACACAAAATTCACTAGAAACAAGAAAACTGAAGACAATCAAACAGGCAAGCCAACACACAGAGCTGACTTAAGCAAGCAAGCAAGCACACTAGCAGGCACCAGTTCTCTTGCCATCCACAAGCCTCTTCCAATATGCAGCTATTTCTCCTTCAATCTCCTTATCACTCTTCTTCACATGCTTTATAATACTCTCACCATCTTCTTCTGCTGCTGCTTTCACAGCCACCCGAACCGGCAGCGCGTCGACTTCCTTCAGGACTTTATCGATGTCCAAGATCAATCTCTCTGCCAAACTCCGGCTGAAGTCCTCCCTGATCACGACACGTAGCACGGCGATGTGCTGAGCATCCGGTGGCATCGTGTAAGCTGGCACGATCCATCCAAACCTCCTTAGGTTCTCGGATATCTCGAACACGGTGTGCTTGGTGCTGTCTTTGAGAGTGAAGGCTACTAGGGGTACTCCAACATCCTTGGAAACTACCTCAAACCTTCCCATCTTCTCTATTCCTTCTTTCAACACTCTTGCATTCTCCTTGCAGTTCTCCATCACGTTTTTGTATCCCTTTGTTTCAGACAAACATCATATATAAATTTACATAAGGAAGCTAGAGCAGATTCAGATCAAACAATGTTCGTGTCAAGAAATATAGGCTACCTCAATGCTACACTGTAACGACCCAGATCCACCGCTAGCACATATTGTTCTCTTTGGGCTTTCCCTTTCGGACTTTTAAAACGCATCTGCTAGGGGAAGGTTTCCACACCCTTTATAAAGGGTGATTTGTTCTTTGGGCTTTCCCTTTCGGGCTTTTAAAACGCATCTGCTAGGGGAAGGTTTCCACACCCTTTATAACGGTGATTTGTTCTCCTTCTCAACCAATGTGGGACATCACAATCTATTTGTAATGACCCAGATCCACCGCTAGCAGATATTGTCCTCTTTGGGCTTTTAAAACGCGTCTGCTAGGGGAAGGTTTCCACACCCTTTATAAAGAGTGATTTGTTCTCCTGCCCAACCAATGTGGGACATCACAATCTATTTGTAACGACCCAGATCCGCAGATATTGTCCTCTTTGGGCTTTCCCTTTTGGGCTTTTAAAACGCGTTTGCTAAGGGAAGGTTTCCACACTCTTATAAAGGGTGATTTGTTCTCCTCCCCAACCAATGTGAGACATCACAATCCACTCCCCTTCGGGGCCCAGCGTCCTCGCTGACACTCTTTCCTTCCTTCAATCGATGTGGGACGCTGACACTCTTTCCTTTCTTCAATCGATGTGGGACCGCCCCTAAATCCACCCCCCTTTGGGGCCAGCGTCCTTACTGGCACACCGCCTCGTGTCTGGCTCTGATACCATTTGTAACGACCCAGACCCACCGCTAGTAGATATTGTCCTCTTTGGACTTTCCCTTTTGGGCTTTTAAAACGCGTATGCTAGAGGAAGGTTTCCACACCCTTATAAAGGGTGATTTGTTCTCCTCCCCAACCAATGTGGGACATCACATATACTTATATAGCAGACAAACTAACAAATCGTGCAAGAATTTCTTAAAACAAACATTAGCTAAAACTTTGGATTTACCTCGAAACCTAGCCGTATGAACTGATAATACTGAGCAATGATTTGGCTAGAACCTGTCAAAACATTCAGCAAATGAGCAAAGAAAAAGGAGGGGAAAATTGTTCACTACATCTTAAGAACTTGATTCTAAAGTCAAGAATCTAACAACCCATCATGTTAAAACATGTCTTTAATCATTCAAACATACCCGAGGTGACCCAAGCGGGCTAAATCAATACTCAATTCAACTACCCTGACAGAGAGATGATATCAAAACTTTCAAGTGCTATCTATTTGTTCATTAATTCAAGTACCTTTAGAGAAGTTAAGAGTGAAAGTGGGTTGATCAGAACCAAGATAGTTAATATGGAACACAAGCTCATCAGGAAGATCCTCTTTACTCCTCCAAACAACCCATCCAACACCAGGATAAACAAGCCCATACTTATGGCCACTGACATTGATACTCTTCACTAAAGGCAACCGAAAATCCCACTCGAGATCGGGATAAAGGAACGGAGCTATGAACCCGCCGCTGGCTGCATCGACATGAATTGGGGTATCCCAACCCGTTTCCTTATTCTTCTTAGAGAGCAGTTCATTAAGGAGTTTTACATCCTCAAACTCTCCTGTCAAAGTGGATCCCAAAATGGCTGCAACACAAATGGTGTTCTCATCCACAAGTTCAACAGCCTTCACAGGATCCATAACATAAAACCCTTCAGAAAGCTTCACCTCCTTCAGCTCAACCTCAAAGTACCTAGCAAACTTCTCCCAACACACCTACACACAGGATTCATTCAAGAACATAAAAGCCCCATTGAAGGCTTGATTGATACTCATTTCAAACAATTACTTAAACCATGAGCTCAAAGTACCTGCACATTAGCTCCAGTGACTATGTTGGGGTTATTACAGGGCTTGCCTTGAGATCTTCTTTTGTTCTGCCATTGCCTCTTGAAAGCAAGACCCGCCAGCATAATAGCCTCTGATGATCCCACAGTCCCTACACCTACTGCAGCCTCATCTACTCCGATGGGGGCATGAAACAGGCGAGCTATCATATTCACACATCGATTCTGCAAAAGAAAATACAGATTACAAATTACATCATAGAGCCTTCCTTGAGGCCTATGTAGCCCTCTAACAGCCTCTCTTTAATCGAGGCTCGACTCCTTTCTCTAGAGCCCAATCACTTTTGACTACACCTTCAAGACTAGCAATTTCTTTATTCAACACTTGAGGATTCTATTGACATAGCTAAAGGCATGACTCTGACAGTATGTTAGAAATCACGACTCTCTACAATGGTACGATATTGTCCACTTTGAGCATAAGCTCTCGTGGCTTTACCTTGGGCTTCCTGGCCTCGTGAGATAGTGTTTCTTACTTATAAACCCATGACCAACCCGTTAATTAGCACTCCTCTCCAAACAACCTCATCATCATATTCACACATCCATTCTACAAAAGAAAATACAGATTTCTCCATGTTTTGGAACAAAATCACCAAGAATCACCAAGAATCAACCAAGACAGCCATTTGGGTTCAAATAAAAAGCAAAAACCTGGAGCTCAGTGGTGACAGGGTACTCATCCATGTCCACATAGTTCTTGTTGAGAGAAGCCATGATCAGGTTATCACATTCAGGCTCCATCCATGTGGTAACAAAGGAGGCCAAGTTCAACCTGGGTATCCCATCAAGCATCAACTCATCGTGTATGATCTGGTACGCTGCATCTTTGGGTATCGATTTTTCCCCCAGATTGAACCTGTAATATAATACCCATATCATCATTTTCATTTTTCAACACAAAGCACAAGAGTTTCCAAGAATTTAGCCTACTTCGGCGGCGGAGAGCGGACATATCTGGAACCAAAAGTGCAGTTCACAGAATCGCCGGAGTCTGCTACTGTTGTCAAAACCATATTTGATATTCAAACAGAGGAGAAAATAAGAGATTATGGAACGAACCCAGATCGGAGGAGGGTTGCGATCATATAACTTCATCGTCAATATCAATGGAGCTTGATTACATGATCGCGTGAAGCAACGAACAGACACGTATCGGTTTCGGGTCCCACCCATTTCTCATCTTCAATGATGGACATCCACAGCAGTGTTCATAGCACTTCAGCAACTTTTTCGTGCCCCCAATTGAACAGTTAGCGGGTTTCCGCGGCTGAATTGATTATGACATTTGATTTTAATGAGCCGGTGAAAGTAATTGGGAAGGTTGGGGTTTTCGACATCTCCTCTATTAACACCTTGCTGATAGTATCAAATGGCAGTGGTATTGGGACGTAGTACTCTTTCGAACTTGATATCATTTTTCTACTTGTTTGAAAGCGTTTGATATCATTTCTATAGGGGTTTCTACTTCTAATTCTTCTATTGCATGTCATAGTAAGGTGGAAATGGTTTGTTTAGTATGTTTTTAGCACTTGAATGATTCTACGTGAAAAAAAGTGAACTATTCATATTGTACTAGAACAATAATTTAAGAATGAATTCATGATTTTACTCCAACCCATAATCAAACGCTTCCTTATCTATCTCGATTCACTTTAGCTCTTCGTTCTAACCAAATATGCTACATGTTGGTTCGCGCATCTCTACAACTCTTATGTATTATTTTTTGAAACTCCTGACTTTGCCGTCTATAGTTGGCGTCTCTTTCAAGTCGCAACGTTTGAGTAACTTTTCTTCTAACAACTCGTAATTGTTACACGTACTCACGAAAAGATTAAAAAAAGAACTAATTTAATCTTAAATAGCCATAAAGTTGGTTATAATAATAATAATAAGAGGCGAAAGCAAAAAATCTATTGAAGAACTAAAATTCAATTAAGATAAGCATGTGAAGTATGATTAACTTTCTGAACATAAATAGTGAATCTGTTTAATGAATATTTTTAAATATTTAAACCACTTTTACTATTTTTTTTCAAGTAAAGATAAAGTTCCGACGTTGAGAAAACGACTTCAATTGAAGAGGCCATGAAAACGAAGTTATTAGATTTCTACATTTAAGTTACAAGGACGAACAGTAGTATCTACTTCAAAGTTTGACAATCGATACCATTTTTTTCTTCGATTTTTAACATTTTAAGTCCATGATAATATTTTTAAATAAGTTTTCATACATAGGAATTTGAGAAAGTGGGACGCTATCCCACCTCTTGACTGAAAGGGGTCTTATCATGAAAGAGCTGAACTTCATCTAACCCAAATAAAATATACTAAAAATAGAATTCTTATCTCGTCGAAACTACCATGCATCATGCCTATATCTCTCGGTATCAAGCTATCTGCCCCTACTATTAGAAAAGTAGACTGTCCCGACCACCGACACTCTACCTAAGCAGATTTAGGAGAGATAAAGAATGATGCATGTGGGCAGCAAACAAAAAGTTGAGTTGAGGCTTAGACAGATGTCGATTGGAAAGGTAAGGGCGTGGCACGGCGTTGACGTTCCTAAGATATAATAATGAACACTGTAATATCATATTCCTAGAAGTATGAGAATGGGTACTATACATTGCCAAGTGGAAGGGATCGAAATCAAATGGAAATTGATTCCTGGTGTCGTCTTGCTCTTGATCTTGAATTAACATAATAAATGATGCCATTCTGCCCCACAGTTACCACATTCGTCCTAAAGTCTTCATTTTTCTACATCTTTCTTCAATTCGTCCAACATCCTATTATTATTAATCTTAATCTCGTCTCCAACCACCATCAAATCATAGCTTTAAAAATGGCTTCTTTTTCGACCTTGTCGATTTCAAAAAAGTATCTGTAATAGTTGTCTTATGTCCACTCTATGATATATTTGTTCAATGCAAACTCGGGTTACATATCTATCAAAAATTCTCTTTTTTAACCAAAATATCTTTGCAAGTTCGAGGTGAGAGATTTGAAGGCTCTTCCTGAAACTCGTAAGTTGCTCTATTGTGCTGTTAGAATGTCAAGTCACATGAGGATTGGGTCATATACTATCTTTGATGTATCTTTATAATAGCAATATGTAACAAGACCATTTTCATAGACCTTATTGACAAATCATACAAAGTTTAAGGCAGCTCATCAAATGAGAATAAAGAGCTATCTTTGCATCAAACTTCCCAACTCCAATGTGCTCAATTGCAAGCATACTTATATACAAATTTAGCAATATCCAGTCCAAATACTTGTATTAAAAGACTTCCCAAATATTTACACAATGATTTGTTTATTTATTTGAGATTCAAATTAGGAGTGAAGTCTTAACCCACACTAAATGATACAATTGGGCTCCTTGTTCTCTAGAGTGGAGGTTCTTGTATTACCGGACAACAGTTGGAATAATTTCATTAAAGAATCGTATCATGAAAGAAGGCACCGACAATAGAAAAGATGCAATGTTGCAAGAACTTAATTGAATGAAGCAAAATAATTTTCATATTTAGTTTAATGCATCATGAAAGAGTATTTACTATTCGTTAATTGAGGTTTTAATGAGCATATAAAACGCATTCACCTGGTTGTCCTAAATAGCTGGATCTTTGTATCTTCGGAAAATAGCTTCAATGTCTGCCATCACTTCTGCCGGCAACGGCCGCTCGGTCGATGTGAAAGCATCAAGGTCTTCTCTCAGTTGATCCATGGACGTTGCACCGATTATCGAACTCGTCATGAATGGTCGATCTCGAGCGAACCCAAGTGCAAGTTGTACAGGAGTTAGGCCGTGCTTTTCGGCCAACTGGACGTATTCAGCTGTTGCTACCTGAAGTCGACAAAACATTAGAATAAAACATCTGCAGGACAGTTCAAATTCTGGCAATAAATTGAGGGCAACAACATTAAGGTTGTGACAGTTCAAATTCTGTTAAAAGAAGTGGCATAGTGAACTCAAATGTAAAAGACACCAACACGTTCGAAACATTTTAAGCTACTGTGCTATTCTCTTGTCTAATCATTCAGCAGAACAGGAGAGAGGGAACAAACCTTAGCAAGAGATTTAGTGTATCTATCCATGAAGCCGGGGAAGAGGTTCAGCCTTCCTTTTCCTGTACCTTGAAAACTACCATCCAAGTATTTGCCACTCAGCGTTCCACCACCCAAAGGAGAATAACCAAGCAAGCCGATGTTGTAGTTATTTGGATGACAAACCTCAGCAAGATCGACTGCAGGTAATAAGCGGATGATATTTCCATTACAAGTGAACAAATACTAAAGGTAGCATCAATTAATCATGGTTGCAGTTATCTGACTCATTATTTAAATCATTTTAAATTCATATTGCAATTATATGTTATTACATTGTTGGAGTCCTATATTTGCTAATTAAGAGAAAGATCATGGGCGTGAGGATTTTTGGAGAAACAAAAAGGAAAGTCACGAGAGTTTATTCTCAAAATGGATAATATAATAATTGTGGATGTTCATTGTTCCAAACAAGTGGTATCAAAGCTATGTTCATAACTTAGTCATGTCAATAGAATCTTTCGGTGTTGATCAAAGAAGTTGTGAAGGTGTAGTCATAGTGAAGATCCGTGGTAGAGCTCTATTGGACTCGCAAAGTAGAGAAAAGAAGTTGGCCTATAAATAGTGCTAGGCGAATAAGGGGAGACTCAATGGTATTTTATTCGAGAGGAGGATTGTTGGAGTCCCACGTAGGTTTAGTTAAGGGAAAGATCATGGTTATGTAAATAAGAAACACTATTTCTGGTGGCACAAGACCTTTTGGAGAAACCAAAAGCAAAACCATGAGTGCTTATGCTCAGAGTGGACAATATCATCCCATTGTGGAGGGCCGTTATTCCTAACAGCTATATACAGGCACAACCCAAAACCCTGAGCCCCAATTGGTCATATTTCACTGAACAAGGTTTGATAGTTAATATGGTGCCATCTACATTGTATTTTTGTCTGCAAGATCCTTAAAAGTCAGTTTGAATGAACTAGAACTACAAAGCTTATAAGGAGTCTTTTCTAAATGTGACCAAAATCACTAAAAAGGCTTGTTTTGATCTTTCCAAGATCACTTCCAAACGTTTCTAAGTTGCATGGTGGTGATAACAATTATATTTTTCCTGGAAGGTGGAAGAAATAGAAATCTAAAAAATGTTCTCTGCTATCTCCAATAAAAACCCATCAACGGGGTCATAAAGCATCAAATATCAAAAAGGCGAAAGAATCTTTAAAACTCTCAATAATTAAAACCGGGAAAAACATATCAAAAGATAATTTACCTTCAAAGCGGCATCTGTTAAGAAGACTGTAATTATTTTGGATACTAATGATCTTTGGCAGTCCTTCAATTTTTGCTGTGTGAACAAATTCCATAACTCCATATGAAGTTTCATTTGAGACACCTATGTAGCGTATCTGAATAAATTCAGAATCACATATCAACTAGAGTGAAGCAAAAGAACAATACACAACGAAAACATTGTAGTAAACATTAATCTATCAGCAATTTTACATATTCATAATTCCTCAATCGACCAAATGATTTTTGCTAGCCATGAGATTGTATCTCAGACAAAACAAAAATGTATTTCATAGTGAGTATTCCAGTTACATGCAGTTTGAACAATGCAGCTCTTCAGTAAACTGATTCCTACCTTAGCTTTAAAAAAAATCAAGACACGACGTATTCCAAACTTAACCAAATAGGAATAACCTTTCCTTCTTCAATAAGTTCCTGAAACGCCTTCAGTTGCTCTACAAAAGGCACACTTGGCCTCCATTTTGAAGAATCGTAAGAAAAATCACCAAATAATGCCACATACCGGTCTGGCCTGAATTGAAACCGAACACATACTAAGATACAACAAGGAGAAACACGTGGATTACAAGTAAATTGAAAGAAAGGAAGACAAGTTAAAAAAAATTATCACGGTAAGTAAGCATTGAAGTAAGCGAGATTAATCAAATTTTATTTATTTGCGTAAGTGCTTCTAGCTTCCCAGATGCAGTGCCCACTTAGTAGTCCCTTATCTTTTTCAGTTTTTTTTCTTCTTTATAAATATATAAAGAAATCCACATTCATTGAGAGATGTGAAAGTACAGAAGAGAAGTCTCATACAATATCTCAGGCTGGCCAAGGAGCTAGGATTAAAAAAATGATTCCATTTGTTAATGGTTAATAATAATAAGGGACAATCACGAAGACCCAGAAGGAAAAGACATTGAAGTGAGCAATGCTTCAAACCTCCAAACTATGAAAAATAGTCTTATTCCTATCGAGTCGGAAACTTCAAACAATTCGAAAGAATCAGCCTGCCGTGAAAGCATCTCATTCTTGCAAAAAGGGGGTTAGGAGGTCCTACTCCATCGTAGCCCTATCATCCTATGAGGAATCCACAATATCCCAAAAGAATATAAAAGGCTAAACTAGATATTTGTACAAATTCAAACAATATACCCATCTTTGTCACCTCTCAAGTCTCACCTCGAGGTGATCAAATTGTGCTGCGTTGACTGTTCACTCCTAAGAAATACATCTTATAATAGTATTCTATAAGTTGCTTCCAATAAAAAATTGGAGGCTCTCATAAGCCACTAAAAGAAAGGACGACTCAAAAGTAAATAGTAAAACTAATGTGGGGGTAATCATGTTCTCCGAACATGCTTCAAGCACAGCTGAACTGCAACCTCATAGAAAACATTTTTGCACAGTTATTAGCTACTTCCTACCAAGTTAAAAATTAATAAATAAAAATCAATAAACTCACCAGTGAATTTGCAGCAAATCGATATAATCAGTGTTCAGCCGCTTGAGACTTTTCTCTACACTTTCTCTAATATTATAACGATCAACCCGTAAGACTTCTGCCTTTTCACGCAAATAAGGTGATCTCTCTGAGTAACCACAGACTTTTGTCGCCAAAATAATCTATAGGATAAATAGCTCCACTCTTTCAGCGATTAAGAAATGAGAATTAAGATGTCGTAGTTATCCATCATTCACATACCTTATCTCTTGGTTTTGACTTGAGCCAGTTACCAATGTAGATGTCTGTTCTTCCCTGTGTCTCTTGTTTCATTGGAACTGGATACTGCCAAATTACAACTATTGCTATTAGAGGTATACCGTTAAGTGAAGAATTGGATTTGGAAGGCTACAAAGAGTCATACGAAAACTCACAGCCTCAGCAGTATCTATAATATTGATTCCATGCTCATAAGCATAACTCAGTTGTTCATGTGCTTCTTTCTCGGTGTTTTGTTGCCCAAAAGTCATCTTCAGATACACATTTTAAAGGATGATCATCCAAGAACACGAATAGATTCATTTCATGAATACATCATCAAGCAATTACGCGAAAACAAATTTGCTATCATCGAAAGTGCTCCACCATAAAATCTTCCTTCCGTACTTTTTAACAAAAGAAGAAACAAAAAGTGCATTCGAACAAAAATGCTTACCGTTCCAAGCGTAACTTCAGAAATTAGAAGGTCAGAATCTCCGAGTTTCCTGTACTGCAACGAACTAGTGTTGCTTTTCTTGGCACAAACGCAAATCCGTCTTACTCGGTTCTGCCTTGTCGAAGAATTGGTAGAACGAAAAGACGACACTAAACAGTAGTTGCTAGCAGTTGTAGAGATCGCCATTGCTAATGGATATTTGGCTAAGGCTAAGGCGAAGGCACTGTTAACCTCTCTCTGTGCCTCACTGCCTCTTCTGTCTTATCGTAGGAAGCTCCCAGTTCCACCGTACAACTGCATAAGCAAACGCCCCCGCCACTGCCCGACGCCGCTTTTACTTCGAGATTGTTTGGGCTTCCCTCTAAAACAACCATATGGGCCTCATTCAAGCCAGGCCCATATACTTTGACAATAGCCCAGGCCCATAAACTTTGATAATAGCCCAGGCCCATAAACTTTGGCAATAGCCAAGGCCCATAAACTTTGGCAATAGCCAAGGCCCATAAACTTTGGCAATAGCCCAGGCCCATATACTTTGACAATAGCCCAGGCCCATATACTTTCATCATCTCGGATCTTAACTTTCCCAATTAGAAATTCAATTTCTATTAGGGGGTGTACATTCAACCCGACAATCCGGACCAACCCAACTCGAACTATAAGGGTTGGGTTGGGTTGGATTAGCATTTCGGATAGGGTTGGGTTCATTTTTCGGAACTCAAACTGAATCAGTTCGGTTTCGGGCAAAACCTTCGACTTGACCCGAAAAAAATAAAAATATATAAAATATATTTAAAAAAATTTCCATATTAATGGGTAATTATTCACATTTCTTATATAATATATTTAAATGTGAATAATTATTTAAATATATTATTTATTACTTTTAATATATTTCATCTAAAATTATATCCGAATAATTATAAACGGTAGATAATTAAAACTTTTTTTAAAAAAAAAATTGAACCCAATCGGAAAGTAAAGGGTTGGGTTGTGAAAAGTTTCGGGTTGGATTGAGTAAAAAAAAGAAATCCTTCTACCCGACCCAACCCATAAACCAAAAAATTTCTATTGTTTAATATAATTTTTATGTCGTAAAAAATATTTAATTTAACATTCAACATAATTTTTAAAATTTAAAATTTAACATTCAACATAATGTTTAAAATTTAAAATTTCAATATATAGAACATGAATGTTAATGAAAGGACTCGTTGTAACATATTTTATGGTTGAACTGACTCGAACCATGGTTAAGGCCAACCACGACAAGGTCGAGACCAACCATCCTTGATCTAAGAATTTGCTCACTTCCTTGTTTTGTACGCTACGCTCTTTCTTCTTAAACAAATTTTGTTGTTATGTAAAGATGAAGTTCAATATATTGTTCGTGGAAAACAATGGAAGAAAAATTGGGCTTCCCCTTTCGAACCAAGCAAAGTAGTTCAATAATTATGGTAAGGTTCCTTAACTTTGTCATGCAATTAATACTCAATTAAATGATCTATTTAATAGCTTAGTTTATATATATATATATATATTGTAAGTCATTTATAATTTAGTTAAATTAATTTATAGCGTTAACTTAATTTAATTAATTAAGAAACATATCTTATATAATTATTTGTATTTAAAAATTACATTTTATATTATTTTAAAAATGTCATATATGTCCTTTTTGATATATTATTTTAAAAATTACATTTTATATCAAATTATTTTTTTTTATACTCTTACTATTAAAAGTGTTCGTGAACTTTCAAAAATATCATTAAAAAGTTTAGAGATATCTATGAGGCATCGACATACTTTTCATCTATATATTATTAGTAATTTTTTTTTATAAAGATAAAAAGTTTAATGTTATTTTTAAAATTTCATGAATATCTTTTAAACGTTAAAATATTTTTGAACTTTTTAAAGCTAAATATTAATAAAAAAATTTAAAGTTTAGGAATATTTTATAAATACTATTCAAAATTTAATCCTATTTTTAAAATAAATTACTGACAATTTCTATAAAAAAAATTAATTTTTTTTAATTTTAATGATATTATTAATTAGATTCAGTTTTGGAGAGCTGCTTTCTTTTTTTTTTCCTCCTAAACTCATTTATTTTACATTTATTTAAATAATTGAATAAAATGTTTATTATATTAAAAAAAAAAATCCGTCTAACTTTATTTTTTATTTAAACAAATATTTTTATTATTTATAAAGGTGGATGTTTCGTAAATATTTCAAAACTACTTTTGAACTAGAAATTCATTAAAATATTAGACGAAAAATGAACAGCGACCAAGAACGACTTAACAATTCTTAAGATGCTTGTCATATATAATGATTCCAATGATTTTTCTACTGTAATGGTAGTTGTGAAACATTTATGAAAACATAAGGGTTATTGAAACTAAATAATAAATATTTCGAAACTATTTTTTGGAGTAAAAACTCATTAAAATATTGAACAAAAAAAATTAACTAGAGGTGACAAAAACTACGTCAGAGTGACGAATACGGTTGCGTCGAACAACATTCACGTATGTCAACTTCCTATCGAAGATTCTAACAACTTTTTTATTTCGGCGGTTCTGAAACATTTATGAAAAATATAAATTTAAATATGTGCATTATATTACTAAAAGAACACACAGAAATAATGCATTGAGTAATATAAACACTTGGGACGAAGTGAATTATTGAGTGAAACTCACAAAGGATAATAAATTATTGGTTTTTAATGTTATTTTCAGCATCCTGAAATGTGTCAGAGCCCAGCCAGTTTCCCAAGCAGTTCTAATGATAGAGAAATGGCGATTGTGCGCAATTGTTCGGCACCCACTTTGAGCACTAGTGAGTCAAGTCAACTTCAGATCATGTCGTCTACAGTCGGTCAATGTATGCTCGAGCCTTTGACTTCGAGAAGAAAGTTTTAGAAAGCAGGGCAGAAAGATTTTGAAAGCAACGATGTTGTATAACATACAAGCAAAAGTCAATAATAATGGGTTAAGTAGTATATAACTTTTCGGGTAAGGAGAATTTGACAAATAGTTACATCTCTAGTGGTATGTTATGGGACATTTCATGCCCACCATGTCCGGAAATCATACAACATGAAAGCAGTAAAGGAAAGCGATGAGTAATACAAGGTAAGGGTTTCGATATGTAACGGAAAGGCGGCCATGGACAACATGTCTTGAACCATTCATATTTCACACCAAAATCTTGGAGAAATATTGATTGAATGAGAAAAAAGTGAAGTATTTGTTTGAGAGTCAATGCCCGAACCATACGAAGTTTGGTTCAGACTTCAGAACCATACAGACAGACAGGCAGACCGACCGACCGACAGACATGGAAAAACAAGTACGGTGCGTTCTTGACTCTCCCTCTCAGTGGCCCCAAAGGCTAAATTAACCAAAACCATTTAATAACAACAACAACAATATTGGGTGTAAAATGGGCAGGAATGGGGGGAGGGATGGCAGCAGCTTGACGCAGCAGCAGCAGCAGTAAATAATGGTTCAGCACATTCAAAGCCCACAGCTAACCCCCCCAGATTCAAAACTCCCACATTCATCAATGTATCAATGTTACCGCAAGACAAGACACAAACAGTTGCAACCAAAACACACACACACACACACACAAAAAAAACATAACAGTGTTCAGCTGGATATGCCACTTCTCAGGAGGAGCTATGACAATTTAAGGCTGTTTTGATTTGGTGGACAGTGGTACTAATGAGGTTATTAACCGTTGTCACTGATTCCAAATTCAGCTTCCCGGATGGCAAGCTACTTACGAGTATCTGAAACGCTACCGTCACCAACGACCCACCTGACCTCTGCACGTCCGAGCTGCTCGATGCGCCCTCTCCTTGATCCTGTCGACCGTCCGGGAGAATCGCGAATCCTGATGGTAGTAAAGGAATGCTTGATGGATCTTCCCCACTCATTGCAAGATTCATGGCTGGTAGATCCACAGGACAGTACACAACAAGTGATCCAGATGAGTCTATGCAACTCTCTTGGAGTATCAACATGTTGTTCTGTGTCGAATTCAGAGCCTATTCGAACGACAAAAATTGTGTATACTAAATCAATACACCTTCTAGTAGAGCTTGAAACAAGAACAAAATAACATTAATACTCACTCTAAGAACAGATATGCAGTTTCCTGGATGGGATCCGTTGGTGATATGAGCAACCTCTTGAACTGGATTGCCATCCGACAGGACATCCCACTGATGCAGCAATGAACTTTCAGTTAATGATGTCATTGTCATTGTAAACTGTTTGAGATTTTGAGTATCAACTACCTGAGATCTGGTTCTGTCATTCTTAAAGAAGTTAAAGATGGTTTGAGGAGGAACAGGGAGCCATATGGTTGTAGCTGCACTAAGAACCACGCCGTTACGCTGACCAGGATCCATACTTTTATGAACCGAGACACAAACACCGACCTCATCCGTCCCAGATAGAGTCGTCCAACGGTGACCATGAGACGTAGTGATACTAGCGCAGAAATTGTTCACCATCCGCTGTGCTAGTTTCATCATGCTTCTCCTTCCCTCTAATGATGGAATGACTGAGAGAACGAAACAACCGTTAGAAATCACGAACAAAATATCTCAAAGTTAACCAGGGAAGTTACCTCCGCCGAGATCCTGACTCGAACTACTAGTAACCATTGAACACGCAAATCTTTCGGACGTTCGTTGAAGCGTTGCGAGCCACCGTTCGGCACTGAAGGCTAATCCGCTATGAATAAGATCTCTAAAAAGCCAATGAGTTGAGCCTTTATCTTCCACTTCCACATGCTCAATCCAAGTGACCTGTTTTTGGTGAGCATTGTAGAATGAGAAGAAACTCGAAAAAGTTCGAAACAATGAAGTTCAAATGGGAAAACCTTGGAATAACCATTAGGCATGTCCTGGATCAAGCAGCCCGAGGGAGAGCGACGACATTGAGAATGAGAAACCATTTGGCTTCCTCCGGTGACGTTATACGAAACATCGACTACAGCCCACATTCCCTGCTCGATTTGTTGACAATATCTAAGAACGTAAAAATGGCGAGTCGGAACCAATGGGGAAAGTAGCTGCAATTCTAGGTACATCTGCAATTCCAACACTTTTGACTCAAAAATTAGGGAACAGAAAACGTAACACGACACGTGAAGATTGCATCTAGCTAGCTATATACCAGTTGCAACGAGCCATTATGATGACTTCCCAACATCCCGGACGATATAACTTCAATCGTTCTTGCACTCGAAACAATCGTCGGAAATAACTCACTCCATTTGTTCTGCACACTCAACTCAATTCAATATCAATAAAGAAACATTGAAATGGAAAGAGCAAGAGACATTAACATAGCCATACCGAGTCCATAAACATATCAACCAACGTTGCACTATTCACGATCACCACCCCGGAATCTCTAGACACTTCGGTACGAAAATGGAGATTCTCCAACGGCGCATTGGCTCTTGGAAAAGCCTGTTCATACGTTTCGAGATCAAGAACATCCCGTCCATCGCTTCGTGATTTCATCCACAATGGTTCATTAGTTTGACAAAGCCTTAGCAACTCTCCCATGGCATTTGTAGCAACTTCACTCATCAGGGTCTTATCCATATTGGAGAGATGAATTGGAAGAACATTTGAAGAACTTGCAGGAAGCAAATCAAGATCAAGAGAAGAACATCCCATTTCATGGGAACTAAAACTACTCATGGATAGCTCTAATGAAGAAAAATGAGATGGCTGAGAGATTGGCCGCCCAATGTACTTAGCCGCCATGCTAGACACTCTATCAAGCTGCCAAAATTCACATAATAGATATCAATTCAATTACATAATAGATATCAATTCAATTCTTTTTTAAAACCCAAATGGGCATTTTAAAAGACGAACAACCTCTTCTTTCAAATGGGCGTTTTCCATTCTTAATTTGTGTTCATCGAAGTAAGCGTCGTGAAGGGGAGGGCCGCCGCAGGAGGGGCAGATGACATTCTTGAGTGCCTCTCTGATGGCTATGTTCTCGCAACGAATCTTGTCGTTCTCTGCTCGAAGTGCGCTATTATCTGCCCTTTCATGTTGTGCCTAAACAATCATTAAAAATGGCGACACAGACAAATTTTAAGCGCAGGCGTAGAAGAGAGACAGACAAAAAAACAAGAAAAAGACAGAAACCTTCATCTGGGTCCTCCTGTTTTGGAACCAAAATTTGATCTGTCGGGGAGCTAAACCCAGCTCTCTGCTCAGCTGTAATCTCTGCTTCTCATCCGGATGAGGGCACTCTTTGAACATTCTACAGAATAATGCAATTCAGAGTAAGAACAGAAATAAACGCATTTTCCAGAAGATATCGAAAAGGGTTAGGAGGTTTACGCTTCGAGCCGCTGAATCTGGTTGGCGGTGTGACGATGGTAGCGTTTTCTACTCCGTCGTGGGTCGGAGGAGGAATCATTGTCCCAACCACCGCCGCCGCCAGTGCCGAACTCCATTGGGTAAATGCGCGTTTTCCGTTTCACTATCCACTACACTACAACCAAGGAAGAACAGAACAGAACAGAACAGAACAGGGGGGAAAAAGGCACCAATCCGCCGCCCCCCTCCGCCACTTCCGCCGCCCCCGAATCCCGAAACACGAGGTGGGTTGGTCTGAAATTAGAAATTAGAAACTGGGAAATGAAGGAAAGAGATATATAATGAGGCCCAGGTGTACAGCAGCATTAGGGAAAGGAAACCGGTTGATATTAAATGGGCGATGTCCCCGCCCTCTCTCTACCTATCTCCTCCGCCGTCAACCGCCCATCTTTTTTTGATTTTTCGGCCAAACTTTTTTGAACTTTCCAAACACAAATTCCCTGTTCTTGTTGTTGGCCATGAAGCAGCAAAAATTAACACAAAACCCAATTAAAAAAACTCCATAGCTATGGTGGGTGTTCTTCCTTATTCTTTAGGTGTTCTTGAGTTGTTCCTGATCAATGGGGGTTGTCGTAAAACATCTATAACACGTGGGGATGGTGTCGGGAAAGTTGGAGCCGGTTATGTTCTTCCTTCTACGATGCCTTACAGCGCTGCTCCTCTCCTCTCTCTCTCTCTGTTCTTCCTCCTTTGACTTTCTATATTTTCTTTTTCATTTTCAATTATAAATCTTCCAATTCAAGTTTTACTCATTGATTATACTTTCATTTATGGAGTAATATTCATTTTTTTAAAAAAATTATTTTCATTTTTATAAAATATCAAATTTCTCTCTTAATTTTTTTGGGTTAAAAAAAGTCAAATACATGACATGAATCATACTTTTTCAATGGTGCATTGTCATGACACGAGGGGAACCCAAGACTCGTAATATACATTTTCCACTCAAATTTGTAGCTTCGTTGGATCTTAAACGAGGTTTATTTTCACTAACCGAACACAATTATGCAAAATCCAACCTTGTTCTATCAAACATGTTGCTTTTGTAACAACTCAAGTCTACCACTTACATTATTATCATCTTTAGGTTTTCCCTTTTGGGCTTCGCGTAAAAGTTTTTAAAACACTTTTATTAGAGAGACTTTTCCTTACCCAAAGTTATATACAGTAGTTGTTATTTCTCTCTTTCTTGCTTATATAACATCTCTTTCAAAAATTTCTCTTTCGAAAATCTCTCTCTACCCTCGTTTTCTAAAACCTTCTCTTAAAACTGAGGCCAGAGGCTCGAGCATACGTCGCTTGGCCGTAGGCGACGCGAGAACGAATTGGCTTAGCTCACTTGTCATTGGAAAATGAGTGCCACACAATCACAAGTTCGCCATTAAAACTGCAATCCACACCCTTGTAAAGAACGCTATGTTCTCCCCCCAACCGATGTGGGATCTTAGAGTTGCGCGTGCATGTTCAATCTTCTACAATCCAACCAATTTGCTTTTACACTAGTCCAAGTTATTTGACTCGACCTTATCTGGAGTCAAAGTTTTTCAGTGCAACCTTATAGCTCACATCATTTAGACTACCAGTTAACATAATTTACATGTCTAAACGCCGTCAGAAGAAAATCTTTAACTTTGTTTAATTTTTTTTAAAAAAATTAAATTATGTTTTTTTTCGTACGATTATTGTAGGGTTATAATTTTACACCAACATTCCTTAAAGTATACTATTTCTTCAAATTTTGGGTTTTTTTTTTTCCTTTTTCTTGCCGGTGGAAAATAAATTGCATATAAATGAGTAAATGCATTATTTTATTTTCATAAATAATGGAGTATCAATCGAAGATATATACAGAAATTATGGAATAATAATTCAACATATAATATATATATATATATATTATTGAAAAATGTTTCATAAATAGCTGAAATGTTTGTCAGTGACGTTGGAAATAGATTTTGTTGTATTTTTTAGAGGAAAAAAAAAAGTTACAAATAAATGAAATATTTTATTTAGTACAAATGGAATTTTTATTATGAAATTGGAATATTTTGGTCATTTCACTAACTTATAGGTTAATTAAGAGACCAGTAATAGAGGTTAAGACTTTTATTATTATTATTATTATTATTATTATTATTATTCATTTAATTCTATCTGGATTGCATCGTTCTGCTTATGTTTTTCCTTATTTTTTATAATTAAAAAAAAAGAATTATTAATGAAATTTCAAAAAACAATTTTTTTTTTTTTAAATCAGCCGCATAAAAAGACTAAAAACCCCTCCAGTTTAAAAATATATATATTTTAAAATAATTTATCTATGTCAAAGTTAATAAAAATATTTAAAAAAAAAAAAGACGTATTTTACAGTGAAATTAAAATTATGTAAAATCATTTATTTAATTAAAAGAAAAATAATTAGACATTTATACCTTAAAAAGTAAAGCTTAAAAACAAATTAAAATTTAATTAGGAAGGTTAAAAGTCATTTAAGCTATTCAACTAGTTAGCATTTAAGTGATAGTTGCCCGCACTAGTCTCACATTAATGAGAGTGCACGATGCGGTCCCCTTTCTCCTCTACCTATACTTCCCTGTGTAATTCTTGAACTAGAGATTGTCTGGTAATTTCGCAAGATTTAGTTTTCGTGATATTCATCCTAAATGAGACGAGAATTTGAGGAAGGAGTTAGAAAAAATTTCTCCCCGTTAACTAAGTAAGATTAGAGGGGACTGAGGACAGGGGTTATATTTACCGTTCTGATATATTTACAGAACTAATCTATTATATTCATATAAACGCGATGAGAGGTCATCGAGAACGAGTATTATATTCAATATTCCCGTCTCTGCTATATATATATATATATATAATTATTAAAATTTATTAGAAAAATTAAATTATTAGATATTTGCAAAATAACTCAAAAATTATATTTGGACCATAAATTTAATGGGGAAAAGGTAAAGTGTAATGGCCAGCTATTAATTTATATTTAAGACCAATTTTATTTATTTAGATTCTAATTTTAATTTTGACTTATTATATATCAATTAAGGTATGTTTTAATAAATAATGTTGATAGTTTCAAATATTTAAAAAATTATTTATTTATTTATTTTTTCAATTTATAACTATTTAGTTCTAGAACTTTCTTCGTAATTTTAGTTTTTAAATTAAAAATGAGTAATAATTTAATCTCTATGAATTTTTATTGTTTTGTTTCTAATTAATATTTCAATTAAAAATTTTATTAAATATTAACATAGTAAACACTAAATTATTTAAAAAATTTAAAATACACCGACTAAATTATTATACATTAAAGTATAATGACTAAATTGTTATATATTATTGTTAAAAAAAAAATGTTATAAAATAATTAAAAAAATACGGAATATCGAAATTTAGAGTTGGTTTGAGTCTTGAAATTGATTTTTTTTTGTCGGGTCAACCCAATTAACCCACAAATAAAGTTACGACTCTATCCTACTTCTCGGACTACTATGAAAGTTTAAAATATTTGAAGTTTGTAACTGATATTTAATATTTGAATTTTATGAAATTTTAGTTATTGATACAACATGTAACCGAGATAAAATTATAAATATAATTTTGTAAAATATATATATATATATATATATATATAAATAAAGATCAACTCAACAAGTTAACCCAACCAAAGGTTGAGTTTAGGGTTTAGGGTTTAGAGCCGAGTTGGTCGACCCTTCGCGAACATTACACCTGATGAGTTATAACCTTTATTTATTATTAAAAACTATATTGTAATTGAAAAACTAAAGAAAAAAATATGTATGAACGTCCAGGAAGTTGCAAAAGGATTCCCGAACAACCCTAGAATGATATAGAAGGTCTTAGAAATATTCCGCTATAGTTAGGGTAGTTAAACCAACTCTCACGTAGAGGCTTAGCTTAGGATCCCACTACTCGTTGTATTTGGTTAGGTATTGCTACCAAGCATGAATTCGAAAATCACGATGATATTACTGAAAAATGTCTTTATCATAACATTTTTGCGTCTCATTTTAAACAATTAACAACAATTTTTTAGAGCGGTTCATCCTTCCCGAACACAACATACAATTCTCCATTATACCGCACTCTCCAAGTGTACTTATTCCCCCTTCCTCACCACAACAAGTTTTTATGAAATAGCTTCGATGAAATCCAATGCATATTATATCAATAACTAAAATCTCATAAAATCCAAATACAAAATATTTACACATTACAAACATTCTTAATATTGTTAAAAGTAGGGTCGGGTTGTAATCTTATTTTCGAGTAACCCGACCAAATTTTCTGATTTAAAAAAATTCAACCCAAACCAAACCGGAAAAAAATCCAATCCAACCCAACCCAACCCAACCCAACCTTTGTAGTTTTAGTTGAGTAAACCAGATTGATCGGGTTATCGAGTCATTTTAAATAGTTTAATGCGGCGTAGAAAAGCTTTAATGAAGATTAAATTGTTGTTTATTGGATGTGGAATGGCATAGACTCATCATTACATCATATTAATGAATATTAATATAAAAATAAAAAAAAATATTTATATTACATAAATAATTAAATAAATATGAAATGTTGTATTAGTTGAATTAATTGGAATTAAGATAAGAAATTGAGATAAATAAGAATTTTAATTTAATAATTAAAATATAATTAGAAGATTGACGGTTGAAGTATAATTAATGGATAATTATGAAGCTTATTTAATAAAGGAAAAATGATACTTTTTATTTAAAAAAAAAAAAAAAAAGAAAGGAACTAAAGTAGAATATTGAGTGATAAACAAGACATTAGTTAAACAAAATAATAAGTTAATTAAGGGAGGAATATAATTTAAATTAAAAGAAAATTAATGGGCTTTTTATAAAGCCCATTGCCTCATGCCTATGATAATAATTAATAGGTTAATATTAAATTGAATTTTTAATAGTTTTTAAATTTTTTTTTATTAATATTCTTCTAATTACTTTAAAAAAAATTAAAAAATAGTTGTCTTAAAATTAGTATTAATACGCTCTATTTTTATAAAAAAAAAATCAAAAAAATTCTTAAGGTCAGGGATGAAAACTATGTACCAATACCTCATAAATTATCTAAAAAACGTTTTAATGTTACTTTGGAAATGAAAGTGCTAAATGTAAATATAAATGTATTTTTGAATTTTTTTAAAAATTAAAAAGTTTCGGAGGTTAATGAATCTTTTGAAAATCAAAGTAGTTCAGAGACGCTTTTGAAAATCGGGTATTTTTTAAAATATTTTAAAAATTTAAGGATATTTTTAAATAAGAGTATTTGAAAAGTTTTAAAAGCTTAAGGATAGTTTTTAGATATTTTAAAAGTTCAAGGGTATTATTGAAACTTTTGAAAATTTATGGGTATTTTTTAAGATAAAGTTCAAAGTTTAAAAATATTTTTATTTATTTTTTCGGGTGCTGCTTTCAATTTTTTTTTTTTTAACATTATTCTATAATTGTTTGGTTTTGAATGATATAAAATCAGGAGAGTGTTCATGGGTTGGATTGGATTGAGTCGAAATATATTTTTTAAAATAACCTAATTATTTGGATAATAATTTTGTTTTTAATCTAAATAACATTCGTTAAATAATAAATCCAACCCAATCATAAATATTTTGGGTTAAGTTGGTTTCGATTATTTAGATAATTTATTTAAAATTTTATTTTTAATACGATTTAATTTTAATATATATATTTTTAAAAATTATCTAATATAATAATAAATTATTTCAAAAAGGCTGTGAGAGAATAAAACAATGATGAAATTAAAACAAATATATATATATATATATATAATTCCGTAGGAAAAAAGAAAAAATATATATTTTAAAAATAACTATAAATTTAAAATAGTGATTAAAATTTTTGAGAGTGGAAGAGTAATTTTAAATCATATTTGCAATAATTTAGGCTTAAAAAAAATGATTATTTTATTTTATTTTATTTTTTTATTTTTTTAAATAACGATTTTGATGCCATTTCCAGCCATTTGGTGCGGAATGTTGAGCAGTGGCAAGTTTCAGGTATATCTACTCACTGCACCCTCCTTCAAGGCGGCGTCATCGTCATCATCCACATTCTTTTCAGCTTCTGTAATTCATTCTGGAAGGTTACGCAGCCGCAACCGGCGCTTCTCCTCCTCCTCCTCTCCGCCGCCCAATTCGGGTTTACATTCAATTGGTTGCAGTATCTCACAGTCTCAGGCGATGGAGGTCAATCCTGAAAGCAAGAAAAACGACAAGGTCCTAGACAGCCTCAACTTCTTTTCCGTCAAACCTTACGTCCCGCCGTCATGGGCCTCACACCTTAATCCAATCCCAACTCACTTCTCTTCTCTTGGTCATGTAAGTTCCCAATTCCCAATTTCGTTTCCGTCGTGTCTTCTGAATCTCTTGCGATAATTGCTTCATTAAGAACGGATTACTGTTTTGGAATCAGCTTCCAACTCCCATTCACAAGTGGAACCTTCCCAATCTGCCCGCGAACACCGAGGTCTGGCTCAAGGTAATTCGTTCTGATTGAACTTTTTCTCTTACGGAAATTCGTTTGATTGTTTTCTGGCTAATGTGGAAATGGATGTCAACCATGTTCTTGAGTGTTTAAATTTGTCAAAAACTGGACAGAACAATGAATTTTGTTGTTGCTATTTTCGATCGTACAATCTATTTTCAGGCGTATGAGCAGAATTTATGGAAATGTAGGGCCATAGGATAAATAATGGATCAAATAATGGAAGGATTACATAACTTTTTCTCACACTACGAGATCTTTGCTTTGATGAAACTTTCATATTTCTATATATAGCTACAGTAACATACAAGTTTGATTGGCCTCTTTTGCTCAAGGGCTTCATAATTATACTTTGATTCCCTTCCTATCAATAGAATTTTTCAAGTACTTTTTGTAATTAACTTGAGGCAAGAATAAATTGGCCGCCCCATCTGCAACTGTGAGAACCTTAGGCAAGCTCCAGTTGGGGCTTAGTTGGGGCTTGGTTCTTGTAACAACTCAAGCCCACCGCTGCGGAAACTATCCTCTTTAGGCTTTCCATTTCGGGCTTTCGCTCAAGGTTTTAAAACACATATGCTAGGGATAGGTCTCCACACCCTTATAAAGAGTGCTTTGTTCCCCTCTCCAATTGATGTAGAATCTCACGATCCATCCCCTTTGAGACCCAACATCCTTGCTGGCACCTCGCCCAGTGTCCAGATTGTGAGATCCCACATCGACTAGAGAGGAACGAGTGCCAGCGAGCATTGAAGAGAGGTGGATTGTGAGATCCCACATCAGTTGGAGAGGGGAACAAAACACTCTTTATAAGAGTGTGGAAACCTCTCCCTAGCGGATGCGCTTTAGAACCTTTAGGGGAAGCCCGAAAGGGAAACTTCAAAGAGGACAATATCTACTAGCGGTGGGCTTGAGCTGTTACAGTTCTTTTACATGGTTTTCACATTTTAGAATTAAAGTTACTTTTAATTGAACGTACGATGATCTGTATGAACTTTGACATCCTGTTTAGAATGGTGCCAGACAGTATACAAATTCTCTAAATCTGAAGATTGTTCAGATTTGTGGTTCATGTTTTGTTGGAAGCATAATTTGATCCATTTTTCTAAATATTCCTAGTTTAGACATTCTCGTTTAATTTTGCTTTTCTTTTTGGTTTTTCTCTATTACTGTTTACACTGATGAATACTATGAATACAGCGTGATGATCTTTCAGGAATGCAATTGAGTGGCAATAAAGTCAGAAAATTGGAATTCTTGATAGCAGATGCTTTGCAACAGGGTGCTGATTGTATTATAACTATAGGAGGCATCCAAAGCAATCACTGTCGTGCGACTGCTGTGGCTGCAAAGTATTTCAATCTCGACACTTATCTTATTCTACGCACTTCGAAGGTCATCTTTATTTTTCCTATCTGTTTTGAACTATTTTAGTTACAAGGATACCAGCTTTTCTGAATTGTTATGGTTTGATGTCCTATGTTATGTCTATGATTCAGGTCCTTGTGAACCAAGACCCTGGATTGACTGGAAATCTCCTTGTTGAGCGGTTAGTTGGAGCTCATGTCGAACTTATCTCAAAAGAAGAGTATGCAAAGATTGGAAGCGTGGTTTGTCGATTTCTTCTCTTTTACCATCTTCGTCTTTTGGGTTTTCGAAGAAATTTATTCTCCTATTAATTCTACAAGCCTGACAGATTTCTTAAGAAGCATGGAGCTAACTGATTTCAATATATTTATATTGTGTTCGTTTCGATATCTGCTGATAGTTATTTTTGTTCTTGGTTTTAATTTCAGGCCCTCACAGATTATCTAAAGTCAAAGTTAATCGCTGAAGGAAGAAAGCCATATGTTATTCCTGTTGGAGGATCAAACTCTCTTGGAACTTGGTGAGAATCTTTCTTCCTTTTTCCTTCCAAACTTCTACTTCACTTTAGGATCATTTCCTAGCAGCGTGTTTGATTTTCCTCTCAAGATTTATGTGTAGCAGCCAAGCTCACCGCTAGCAGATATTATCCTTTTTGGGCTTTCCCTCCTAGGCTTCCCCTCTAGATTGTTAAGACTGTGTGGCTAATGACGATACATAACGGACCGAAGCAGAAAATATTTGCTAGCGGTGGGCTTGAGCTGTTACAAATACTATCAAAGTCAAACATCGGGTGGTGTGCCAGCAAGGACGTTGGTCTTCCAAAGGGGTGGATTGTGAGATCTCACATCGGTTATAGAGGGAACGAAACATTCCTTACAAGGGTGTGGAAACTTCTCTCTAATAGCTGCGTTTTAAAATCTTGAGGAGAAACCTAGAAGGGAAAGTCCAAACAAGACAATATCTGCTAGTGGGCTTGGATTGTTACAAATGGTATCAGAGCCAAGCACTGGGTGGTATGCCATCTAGTATGCTGGATCTCCAAGGGGGTGGATTGTGAGATCCCACTTGGTTGAAGAGGGGAACAAAACATTCCTTATGAGGGTGTGGAAACCTCTCCCTAACAGATGCGTTTTAAAACTTCGAGGAAAAACCCAAAAGTCCAAAGGAGACAATATCTACTCGCGGTGGGCTTGGGCTGCTACATTATGCCCTTCTAGTTTGATTTCTTCTAATTTCTTATTTATCAAAGTAGCAAACGGTAATGTGTAGCATAATTATTATTTGAATACTGATAATTGCATGATTATCATCAATGCATCCTTTCCGTCTCTCCCAATCTCTCCATTATCACAATATTAATGAGTAACAAATGTATTTTGGTTATGTTTTCAGGGGTTATATTGAAGCAGTTAGGGAGATTGAACAGCAACTGGATACTGTAAATGATAAGATCAAATTTGATGATATTGTAGTAGCTTGTGGCAGGTTCTGTTTTTCTTATCTGGTTCATAAGAACACTTGATGTCTTCTTGTTTGGTTTCATGTTCTACTTCTGGTTGTTTTCAGTGGGGGCACGGTCGCTGGTCTCTCCTTGGGATCATGGTTGAGTACATTGAAGGCAAAAGTATGATCTGTATAGTTCTTGGTCTTTACATACATCTCAGTTCCTGTCTTTTAATTTCGTTGAATCTGCAGATTCGTGCGTACTCTGTTTGCGACGATCCCGATTACTTCTACGACTTTGTTCAAGGTTTACTCGATGGGCTTCATGCCGGTGTTGACTCGCGTGATATAGTTGAATTCCAAAATGTAAGTTGGAGTTATTAATGGTTGCTTATGTTTGGCAGCAGCATTATTTGTACAATCACATTGAAGTGAAACCAGTTTGATATCTGTTCTATAGAACCAAATCTTCTTCCCGTTCAAACTTTCATCTCCACAAAAGAAATTTGAGATGAACCGTTCTTTATTTCTTGTCATTCTTTATTTAGGCAAAGGGTCTTGGGTATGCAATGAACACGCCCGAGGAGCTTAATTTCGTAAGAGAAGTTGCCGAATCCACAGGCGTTGTTCTTGATCCAGTATACAGGTACGTTGTTATTATTACACTAGTTGAGCTCACACAGAGAAAAATGTAATGGCTTTGGGTTTGGGTTTGGCTCTCTCTCTCTCTCTATATATATATGTAACCGCTTAAGTCCACTACTAGTAGATATTATCCGCTTTAGTCCGTTACGTATTGTCTTCAACCTCACGGTTTTAAAAACGCATCAGTTAGGAAGAAGTTTCCACACCCTTGTAATGAATGTTTTGTTCCCTTCTCTAGCCGATGTGAGATCTCACAAAACGCGTCAGATAGTGTGGCTCTGATACAATTTGTAACGGCTCAAACCCACTACTAGCAGATATTATCCTCTCTGTATCATTGTCAATCTCATGGTTTTTAAAACACGTCTATTAGGGAGAGGTTTCCACACCTTTATAATGAATGTTTCGTTCTCCTCTTCAACCAATATGGGATCTCACAATCCCTCGTTGGGAGCCTAGCATCCTCGCTGGCACACCGCTCGGTGTCTGGCTCTGATACCGTTTGTAACAGCCTAAGCCCACTGTTAGCAGATATTGTCATCTTTGGGCTTTCACGTATCATCATCAGTCTCATGGTTTTTAAAACACATATGTTAGGGAGAGGTTTCTACACCTCTATAATGAATGTTTCGTTCTCCTCTCCAACCGACGTGGGATCTCACAATTCATTACGTGTTATTTTCAGCGGAAAAGCAGCGTATGGAATGATGAAAGACATGAGTGAGAATCCAAAGAAGTGGGAAGGAAGAAAGATCCTGTTCATTCATACAGGAGGACTGTTGGGACTGTATGACAAAGCTGATCAAATGGGTTCAAGGTTGGGGAAATGGCATCGTATGGACGTTAATGAGTCCGTGCCTCGAATTGATGGAGTTGGAAAAATGTTCTGAATCAACAGATAAGCCACCAACCCACTGTACTCTGTACTCTTTCCTTGACAACTAAAGACAATGGATTGTGCAAATAATGTTGCCCATTGGGGATGTTCACGACCCAAAGACATTTTTCAGACTCAATTCAATTGTTCGAGTTGTAAGTTTTGTTAATTTCAATAACTTTTATTGGACAATGAATCTTAAGATCCTACATCGGTCATCGATTGGAGAGGAGAACAAAACATTCTTTACTAGAGTGTAAGTTTTGTTAATTTCAATAGCATACACGTTTTAAAAAATCGTGAGGGTGATGGCGATACATAATAGGCCAAAGCGGATAATATCTACTACCGGTGGTTTGGGCTGTTACAAATCGTATCAGAGTGAGACCCCAGGACTCCCCAAAGGGTGAATTGTGAGATCTCACATCGGTTGGAGAGATGAATGAACATTTCTTACTAGGGTGTTGATACGTAATAGGTAAAAGCGGACAATATCTGCTACCTGTGGTTTGAGCTGTTTCAAATGATATTAGAGAGGGCTCCCCAAAGGGTGAATTGGGAGATCTCACATCGGTTGGAGAGATGAATGAACATTTCTTACTAGGGTGTTGTAATAGGTAAAAGCGGACAATATCTGCTACCTGTGGTTTGAGCTGTTTCAAATGATATTAGAGTGGACGCCAGACCTCCTCAAAGGGTGAATTGTGAGATCTCACATCAGCTGGAGAGAGGAATGAAACATTCCTTAGTGTGGAAATCTCTCCCTAGCAGAAGCGTTTTAAGGATGATGAATACATATAATGGACCAAAGCGGATAATATCTTCACAATGGTATGATATTGTCCGCTTTGAGCATAAGCTCTCATTGCTTTGCATTGGGCTTCCCCAAAAGCCCTCGTACCCATAGAGATAGGATTCCTCACTTGTAAACCCATGATCTTCTCCAATAATCCTCAACAATCCTCCTCTCGAACAAAGCACACTATAAGTCTTCCCTGAGGCTTATGGAGCTCTCGAATAGCCTCCCCTTAATCGAGGCTCGACTCCTTTCTCTAGAGCCCTCAAACAAAATACACCATTTATTCGACACTTAAGTCACTTTTGACTACACCTTCTCACAATTCTTTGTTCAATATTTAAGAATTCGAGTTTATGTTTCCATTAAGGAATCCAGAGAAGATGTTAGAGAAGATGCTTGTGATTGGAAAACAAAAGGCATAGCCATTGGCATTCTTACATCTTCTTCTTCTTCTTGATCAAGTCAGGATTATCCATTTCAATAAGAAACCACATTACTTCTGATATGCATTTACAAAACGCATATTCCTTCTCAAGAACAACAACAACAAAACCATAAGAAATCTCTGCGATTCAAAATTTCCTCGTATAAAACCCTCACCCTCCCACAATTATCTCCATTCAACAATGGCGGAACAGGCACCATCAGATTTGCCCAACGAAGAATTCAAACCTTTCTGCGAATGGAAAAGGCTCGAAGACTCCGATGTTCTTCAGGTTCATCTCGCAGGTACATTATCAACTCACGCTTTCCTTCGCTTTCTCATAAACACATTCATAGCGATTCGAATTTCATAAACAGAATTCAAGAAGGAAGAATTGAGGGTTCGGATCAAGAACAACTCCGTCCTTACACTTACCGGCGAGCGCCTAGCAGCCGGAGACTGGAAGAAGATCCGTTTCAACAGTGAAATCAAACTCCCAAAGGATACACCTCCAGATCAAATCCGTGCCAAATTCGGCGACTCTGTTCTTTCGATTACGATGCCGAAGAAGAAAGCCTCACCAGCCTCCATTGATAATGCTTGCCCTAGAAACTTCATATCCGGAGTAAAGTCTTCATTAGCAAGGTTGAAATTTAGCAAGGAATCGGCTGTGGCTATGGCGGTTGCGGGACTCATTCTGGCCTCGGGAGCTTACTACTTGATAGAAAACCCTAATCCGCATTGATTTCTGTAATTCCTGTTATTACTTTTTAAGGCTAAATTAATAAATTAATTCTTTTAACTTACTACTTTAATTAACCTAAACTTTTCAATCATATTATTAAACTTTTTTGAAAAAAAAGTTTGATTAATATTTTTTTAACTTCTCTATTTTTACGTTCTTAAAAAATGTTTACTTTTAAAAATAACATTTCTCCTTAATTATAAAAAAAAATATCTTTTAAATTTTAAAATATTAACAATAAAAACTTTTAAGATTTTTTTTTTTAGAGTATAATGGTATCAAAATTTCTTTTAAAAATTTATGTGTATTTTGTTAAACGAGATATGAACTTTATACAAGAATATATATATATATATATATATATATATATATATATATATATATATATATATTTAGTTTAAGAGTATTAATGTAAAATTTGAAAGTTGAAGGATTTTTTTAAAAACATCTTTTAATATTTAATGGCATTTTTTAAAAAGATATTAACGATTTGCATAAAAAAAAATTAATGGTAAAAAAATATTAAAATATGTTAAAATTGATGAATATTATTGTAACTTTCATAAGTATTTTTAAGAAAAATTGGAAAGTGTAAAATAGTTTTATTAATTTAATATTTTTTTAAAATAAGGAGAGTAATTCAAAATTTTAAAAACTTCAACAATATCCTCGGATTTTAAAAAAATAAAAATATATTCTTATCACTAACTTTAAGAGTATTTTTGAAATAAAGTATCCGACTGTAAATATATTTTTGAATTTTTTTTAAAAAGTTTAAAGATATTTTTGAAATAAAATGAAAATAGAAATTTAAAAATTATTTTTATTAATTTAGTCAAAATTTAATTAAGAGAAAAAAAAAATTAGGGAGGCATGTGAAAATATATAGCATAATTTGTATATAATAAAAAAATAAATGGAAGGAAATTAACATATCCAATCCAAATATTTAGTATAATATATAATGATTTTTATGATGTGTATTATGTGACTCAAATCATTTCTTTCTTGACATTCAGAGAAGCCATGGTGCCATAATTTTGTGCCATAATTTTGCCATATATGTGTAGCCACCTAACCAAACATACCCATGTGCACATAAAATAAGTTTCCTATATATACGTATATAATAATGCCACTAATCATATGATTCAATAACTCGACCCATTTTGACTATCCAATCCAAACCATAACAGTTAGGTTGAGTTTGATTTTTTTTGCTTCGGTTTGTAGATTCATTTTTTGGTCTGGGTCAATTCCACCAACCCAACTAGTCTGAGAATAGGGTTGGGTCGGTAAATATGTATGATGTTTTACATAATAAAGATAAAAAGAATAAACTGACAACCTAACCCAACTCGAAAATAGATGGAGGGTTGGGTTGGGTCGGGTTGAGTTGTGTCGAGCTGCTCGGGTCACGAATCCAACCAACCTGAAATTTTAGGTTGGTCAAAACGATGTTTCCAACCCTGTCTAATAGATTATTTGAGAGTGGGGTAAGATGGAAAGCTAAGTATGAAGAAAAGAATAAAGAAAGAAAAAAGAGAGAGAAAGCATCAAACCACCTATCTCTTTTACCTTTCTTTGTATTTTGGTTTCGAAAAAGTCGAGCGGTTTTGTCGAGGTGGAACCTTCCATGTTATCATTTAAGAGACGTTGTTTCGGTTGGAGGGATTAGAGGATGAGAATGAGCTTGGTTTTTTCGGGTGAAACCTTCCACTTTATCATTTAGGAGTCATTTGGTTTGAAGGATCAGAAGACGTGTAACAAACCATACTCAGGATTTGGAATCCGGATTCGGGACTTGATCGGCTCCACCATTTTCATGCATCTCCTACGACATGGTCACGTAACTTACTCATCATTTCTAAGAGTGAAGACTATCCTTACAGACCAAACTGAGTCTTTCTAACATGTTTTGTCTTTACTCACACGCATCCTAAGAAAATTTCTAGAAGGTCACATCAACATAAAATTGGTCTAAGCAAAACATGCTTAACCCTAAAGTTCTTATGATTGAACCATGAAAAGGAAGGTACACATTATTGGTACAGGTAGTAACTTTCATTTCTTTTAAATCTTTTTAAGGCATAATATCCTCAAGATCCATCTCAGTTTAGATGTGGTCTCGGTTCATTCATGTACCTCTCATTTACGCAAGTGTCACATGCTCACCCGCTTTTGCCTTGATTTGTCTCTGAACCACATCTCCCAAAACTTTGATCTAATTTATTTTTATTTTTATTTTTTTACTCAAATTATTTATGGAATATTCTAATTCTCCCTTCTAACCCTAATATTATACACCAATTAATGTAAAGTTTTGGATTTTATTTATTACACTTTTTCGTAATTTTTCTATCTAATTAATGTTTTTTTTTTGTCGTTGTTGTCATTAAAAAAATAAAAATAAGAAAACTTGTACTTGATTTGTAAAAAAAATATAAAATTATTTATTAAGAAAAAACTTGTTTTAGAATTGAAATTCAACCGTCCTTTTATGTACTCATTAAAGATATTTATTTAAACGGTAGAGTTCATCTCGAACAAGGTAGAAATTTTGCTTAAACGGAGAATGAGAGAGAAAGTGGAGAGGAGAGATATTTTTTCGTGAACAGAAATATTATTGTTGTAATATTAAAGTTTGAGTTTAATATTATATTTTTGCTTACGAAATATTATTTGAATTTATTAGATTATGTTAGTGTCAGAAGTGAGGAACTAAACATTTCTTGTAAGGGCGTGGAAACCTCTCTCTAGTAAACATGTTTTAAAATTGTGAAGCTGACGACGAGCTGAATAGACTACTAATCCCACAAAAATAAATGAGAAATTTTGCGATGATGAGAATTAAAATAAGAGACGGGGACGGGACGAGACGAGACAGATTTTTCTGTTCTCGTCCCATGGACATCTCTACTACTCACTTAAGCCAAATCTTTCCCGTCCCTATCTCGTAAACATCTTTACTACTCAGTTAAGTCAAATCAGACTCTCGAAACTTGGTGAAAAAGTAATTAGCTTCGATTGACGTACTAACCCTCTATCCATTTCGAAGTCAATAGAATATATATTAAAAATTCAAACAAGAAAAGTCATTTGGTTTGAATATTAGTAAAAATTACGTACCAATTGTAACAATGTGAAAAAGACTAGATAATTGATTATCCCAATTTTCCATGCAATTTGATTTTTTTTTTTTTTTTTGATAAATGACCCGATTAAAATAATCTAATTACAATCAACGTGTAATGTTTTATATTTACGATCCGTATCACTTAATGGCCCCGACATATCCTGCGACATGGTATCACTTAATGGCCCCGACATATCTTACAACATGGTCACGTTATCTACTCTTCGCTTCTTAAGAGTGAAAACTGATCACTCACAGGTCAACACGAGTCATTTTAGCATGTTTTATTTTCATTCATATACATCTTAGAAATTTTTCCAAGAAGTCACCCAACATAGAATTACTCCAAGCAAATTACGCTTAACCATAGAGTTTCTATCATTGAGCCATCGAAAAGTAAGGTGTGTGTAACGACCCAGATCCACCGCTAGCAACCTCTTTGGGCTTTCCCTTTCGGGCTTCCCCTCAAGGCTTTAAAACGTGTCTGCTAGGGAAAGGTTTCCACACCCTTATAAAGGGTGGTTTGTTCTCCTCCCCAACCAATGTGGGACATCACAATCCACCCCCCTTCGGGGCCCAGTGTCCTCGTTAGGACTCTTTCCTTCCTTCAATCGATGTAGGACCGCCCCTAAATCGACCCCCCTTGGGGGCCCATCGTCCTTACTGACACACCACCTCGTGTTTACCCCCCTTCGGAGAACAGCGAGAAGGCTGGCACATTGTCCGATGTCTAGCTCTGATACCATTTGTAACGACCCAGATCCACCGCTAGCAGATATTATCCTCTTTAGGCTTACCCTTTTGGGTTTTCCCTCAAAGCTTTAAAACGCGTCTGCTAGGGTGATTTGTTCTCCCCAACCAATGTGGGACATCACAGTGCGCCTCGTTGGTATAAGTAATAACTTTCAATTCTTTTAAGTGTTTCTTAGTCATCATATCCTCAAGATCTCTCTCATTCATATACCCATTTTTTCTCGGGTGCCAAACTCTAATCACTCTCATCCAAACTCTAATCGCACTACAAAGTGACAATGAAGTCAAACGACAAGACAACCAAAATTACCTATTTAACCCTCATCTCATCTCGACTTTATTTGAAAGTCTAAACCGTATGAACTCGAACTTTAAAATTATCCCGCAATTATTTTTTAAATAATTTTAGAAACTTCATGAACTTTTACGTTACTTTATACAATTAACATATTGTTTTATGTTGATTTCTAATGACGTGACGCCGAAATATAATTATTTTTTCGTCCACGTATTACAATCTTATCAACAAATACATTTCTTTTTTAGAAAAATATCTTAATAATCTCACTCACAAAGCAAATAGTATTTTAAAAAGGGGGAAATATCTAAATAATTCCATCCACAAACAATTTTCAAACCTTAAAAAAAAATAATTTTAATTTTTTTTAATTAAAAAATTGTTTGAAAGGGAAGCTATATTTGAACAGTAATATTAATTGGATTGAATGGTTGACCGGTTTGGTTCGGTTTGGTTTTTTTGGGTTTAGTGAACCAAAAATGTATAAGGTAAGCCGGACTTGCTCAATTAAATATATATTATCTGGAAGACTAAGATTGGGAGTCACATTATGTACCAAAAAATAAATAATATAAAATAATTGGGTCATAATTAAAATTAATAATATGTCAATGTTACCGGACGGCCAATTGCGGTAAACGGCGTTAGCGGCTACGTCTTCTATGTTCAGTTATTTATTTATTTATTTTTCAATTGTAAATTTCTGAAGTAATTCTATAACATTTTCGATTTATTTATTTATTTTAGTATATGTTTTTAAATTGATTGCACTATACTCATGTTGAACACACTCGGTGTGGAAATACTCGCACACTCTGTATTAAAATCAATAGAAAAAAGATTACAACACACTCTGTAGTACTACACTTTACTTCAAATTGTTCGAGATTGAAAACTTTAGTAGGGTCGTGGGTATTTATAGACAATTTTTTTAAAAATATTTAATAATTGAAAACTCCACCATTTTTTACTCTACTAAAGTTATAAATGTCGATTGGTTCATGATGTCAATTTTGCCGCCATATTATCACGTCGGGTATCTTGTTTTGACTGAAACTTCTTCGTTTTAGCTCTAATTTGAGTAAACAAAAGAAGTTGAAATCGTTATTTCCAACCTTATACGGTGGACAAAATATTGAAAATTGTTACTAATGGAACTAAGTTTGTTATCATAGAAACATCAATTAATTAATTCAAATTAATTAATTTGAGATTGCAAAAAAAAAAAAAAGAAGAAAAAAAAAAGCCAACAACTGTCGTGTGAAAACCTCTCTCTAGTAGACGCGTTTTAAAATGTGAGGCTAATGACGACATGTAACGGGCCAAAGTAGACAATATCTGCTAGCGGTGAGCTTGGGCTATTACAAATGGGTATCAGAGTCAGTCACCAAACGGTGTGAGACACTGGTTGGAGTAGGACTAGACCCTCTCCATAGTAGACGTGTTTTAAATCTGTGAGATTGATGGCGATACGTAACGGGCCAAGAGAACAATGCTCATATAAATATTATTGAGAATGAACGTTTCATTCATGTAAGGTAAGCATTGAAATCGACTTAGATTTTATTAGAATTAAACAAAAGGGTTAAGAAAATTATGACAGAACTTTAATATTCTTATTCCAATAA
Organism: Cucurbita moschata; assembly: GCF_002738365.1. Classification (NCBI taxonomy): domain Eukaryota; kingdom Viridiplantae; phylum Streptophyta; class Magnoliopsida; order Cucurbitales; family Cucurbitaceae; genus Cucurbita; species Cucurbita moschata. The sequence goes on from NW_019268530.1 coordinate 4,180,447, forward strand.
TCGAACCTTCTTTTCTTCCACGAAGTCTTTTCTAGCTATAACTTCAATACAATATCAACACTCGTGAGACTCTCATACATAGACATTCAATTACTATTCCCACAAATCAACACGAGTTATTTTATGATGTTTTGTCTTCACTCACATAACTCACACACAGAATAGTAGAGCACTCATTTTGGGGTGGGCTTACTACTTATATACTTTCAACAGTTATCCGCTCCACACTTGGCTACTCAGCGTTTACCGTGGGCACGATAACTAGTACACGAAAGGTGCATCCTTCCTGATCTTCTCATACTAAGGAAAGTGATATGATAAGGAATCACTACAAGGGAAGTAAGATTCAGATGACCCTGTTGATCAAATATCTCTACGCAAAAACATTGGTTTGATATTCAAATCACTACACAAACAAGATTGATCATGTCAAGCTTGAATGATTCTACATGCAACCTAAACTACTAAAATTGTAATGAAATTTAGTCATTGGTTAAAGGAAGCACAAATGCTCATTCTACTATATTTTTCAAGTCTAAACTTTATATAGCCTCAAAATGAAACTAGACATTCCACAACAAGGAAGGATAGCATTCATATTTTATGACCATAATTGACGATGAGGTAAATGTAACAAAATCTTAAAATACATTAATGAAATACAATAGCTTTAAATTGCTGGGACTTGAATTGAAATATATTGTATGATTGATGTTTCTTGTTTCATATGGAAAGATCCTCTCAAATATTCTAACACCCACATTAGATATGGATGGAACTGTGTCACCATGTTGTGAACGGAGTTCCAGGCCAAAGAGATTTAAGGGTTAAATTAGGTAGGGCCGGTCTAGAAGTCGATATCGGCAAAGCATGAACAGTATGAGCTGGGATTCTGACGGTGCCCAATGCATCATGAAATGGCAGAAGTTGGCAGAAGACCGAGCAGTCCGCTAAATAAAAAGGCCCCGCTCGCAGCCACTCTCTTACCATTTCATGGCCGGCACAGTTCCATGGAGTTTCTCTTACATTTACGAACCTCACTCAAAATTTTCCTTCTCTTCTTTATTTTATTTCATCTCTCTCTTCTGTAAAGCTCTCTACCACCTCTCTTTTCCATACCTAAAGTTCGCTTTTCATTTTCCCCTTTAGATCTGTTTCGATCCCACACCCATTTTCCCCTTCAAATCTTCTTCCCCACAGCTCCTCTGTTTTTCCTCTGTTTTTCAAGGAATCTACACTGCTCCTCCTCCTCGATTCTTTCATCCTTCTTCCATTATTTTCTTATATCATCTTAGATCCATCTGATTCTAATTATGGGTCTTCTTTTATCTTACAAATGGCGGTTTTGAAGCTCTGTTTTTGCTTAATCTTTTGAATTTTTAAAAACAGAGCCTGCATTCTCTGTTTCGTTTTCTCTACAGAATTCAACCCTCTCTGTTTTTACTTGAATCGTTCGAGTTCATGGCTGATCCGTTGTCAAAAGCTGAGTTTAATGGTTTCACATTAGAAACAGCAATTTCGATTACGAAATCGGTATTGCTTTCAATTGGGTTAATATCCACTGTAAGTTTGTTCAAAGTGGCTGTAATCCCAAAAGTTGCGAGCCTTTTGACCACTACTCTTCCTCGCTTATGGGTCTCCTTCGGATTATGGCTTTCTCCTCCCTATGTGTTCCTTGTATTCAATTTCATTATCGTCGCCGTCGCTGCCTCCTCCGTCTTCCGCCGCCCAATAGACACATCCGAGAATAGCTACATACCCATTTCTTATGAACATACTCATGTTGCTGCTTCCTCTCCCTATATGTCGATGCATGAGGATCAAAGCTTTTGGATCATTGCTCGTTCTAGAGAAATCTGGAATGGGATCCCGAACGAGGACGAACAGGGGAAGGAGCAATGGGATTTTCCGACTCTGTTCACGGATAAATTCAGCAACCCATTATCTGAAAAGCTCTGTGCATATTCTTGCGAGAAGGATGAAGATGCCGGCGGCGGCGGCGGAGGCGGTGATGGTGACTCGATGGACGCTACGTGGAAGGCGATCATGGAAAGTCAAGGGAAACAGACGTCGCAGCTGAAGAAGAACCAGACATGGGACTCACCGCCGCCGCCGCGACGTTTGATTAGAGCCGCCGACGCTGGTGCCAACACGGTGGAGCTGGCTCGGAATGAGGTGAAGAAATCGGAGAGGTTCCTCCCAGCGGCGTCGCTTCGGAGGAAGATATCGATGACTTCGGAAGAGCTGAGATGCCGGGCTGAGGCGTTCATAGAAATGGTTAACCGAAGCATTCGCCTGCAGCGGCAAGAATCAGAGCAGCGTTTCTTGCAGGCGTTGAAACGCAATTTCTAGCATTATCCGATGATCTCGACAATATTTACCGTATAACTATGCTATCTATTTTGACTCGTAACTCTTAGAAGCATTGGTGGCATGTATCGAATATAGATTATGAATCTTGGTTGGGATCTTAGACATGTAGCGTTACAATTCATGTATCGAATATAGATTGGTGTGTTGTTACGTTTTGTCTGTACATTTTCGTTCTATGATAAAACTGAACCTTTGTGTTGTTCGCATTTAATCAAAAGTCTATGAACTTTATAAATTGGTTAGGTTTGTAAAGAATATAAAATGGTAGGCAGCATGATTGCATGGCTTGTTCGGTGCAACTATTGACCACCACAGCACTGCCACAATGGCTTTGAATTTGACTAATTAAATCCTAAGGTTAGGCTGATTGAGAAATTTAATCATTATATCTTCGACGTCGTGGTTTCGATTTAGTTCATTGGGCCAATTTTCATCCACCTCGATCACGCTGGAGCAAATGCAAGGTGAGGTAATGGTGATCGACCGTCTCTCACCCACGTTGTGACATACATACGTACTACATGGTAGCTCGCTTAAACTACATGGCCTAGGAGTAGTGTAGAGTTGACACCATGCCTCCCCTATTGTACGTTTTGAGACATTTTCAATACTCCTCTGGTAGACGTCATTTTGGCGAATGGTCATATGGTGTCGTGGAGTGTTCACCAATGTCCGATTGACACCAAATTTGGTAGGCTTTTATATTTCATATGGACGAACTTGACTCCAGAACTGCATCCCCAAATTTCCTTCAGAATCCCAACTTTCGAGGTTAAGATCTAAACCTTACTCGACCCTTCATCAAGTCTATCTGTAATATTTTTGTCTACTTGTGTTTTCTATCTTTCTTATGTCCCGTTTTCTCTTCAATGCACACGTTATATGGTGTGCTGGATGATGCGCTGTCTTCCTCAGTTGCATCATGACATTCTTCTATATTGACTCTCGCATGGCGAGTAGGCGTCTTTTGAGGGTTGCCGCTTTGCTTGCCTTGATGTAAGAGTCACAACCTACTCTCTTCATAGTATGGTTGTGACAACCAACCCCTGCAGTGATGCAAAGAGTGACTCATCAGAACCAACAAAGTCACTAGTATATCATATAAGGCTAGCTGAACTCTAAGTCCAAGTCCTCTAGCGCTTGAGCCACGCCAACAATTCAAATATCGGTGGTGCCAACCAAGAGGCCGCCTTAAGTCACGCCCATCATCTCTATCTCCTCCATCCTCATCCCATATGTCACGAGTATGCCAATTTTACACTTCAACCCATATGTCAGAGGCTGGATTATGCACCAACTATCTAGTACGGTATTCGTAAATGACATGACATGGGCACGTAAGGGCCAATGCCTTGCATCCAGCTTACTTAATTGATTAAGAAACATATCATCGATCAAGAGGTTTAAAAGTATCAAATTACAGTAACCGATAGGTTAGAGGTTCTAATCCTCTCACCTCTACTTATTGCAACATTGCATTAATTATCAAGCTGCCATGATTATCTAATAATAATTATGATTGAAGGGTAAAATTGTCATATTTTTCTAATTTTAAAATTATACTCGTATAGACATGAATATTAAAATAATGTAGTGATGACGTAGCTCGAATTCTAGGTAAAATATACGACTTCTTTTTCCGAAAAATAATAGAGTTAAATATAAGTGAAACGTCCTCGTTCATCCATGGGCGATTGATTCATAGGGATAAATGCATATGTCCCACCATTTATTTTTTAGCTTTTCTTTTTGAAAGTTATGATACTAATCTTTACATTATCTTTTCAAAAAATTAAAATAAAATAAAAATAAAAAGTGGCACTTTTAGGAATAAATAAAAATCATATACTAAATAATTGTATCAATAATTTATATTTTTTTAGGTGCAAATTTAAAATTATATCTGAATTAATTTAGCTCATAAATTTTAATTAAGCGAACTTTTTAAAAAAATTAATGTATTAATAATTAATGATTTAAAAAATTAATGCATTAAATATTTAATTAATAAATTTAAAAGTTTTTGCATCTAGATTGAGTCGGATAAATCTTTTTAGATGATTCAAAATTATGAATTAATATAAAATAATAAATAAATAAATAAATAGAGAGTTATTTATTTGGAAAGTTAGAAAGTTTTAATTTATTATTTATTTATTTATTTATTTATTTAGAGTTGAATGGATACTTCTTTTAGGCATGGGGAAAGAGACGTAACAACAAAAAGGAAAAGAATTAGAATTTTGGAGGAAAATGATAAGAAAAGATTAAAAAAAAAATACAAAATTGAGAGAGAAGATTCAGAGAGAGACAGAGAGGTTGCTCGATTTCCAGTTCCGATCTCAACATTGAAGGCAGCGAGCGAGCTGCAATTGTATGTGAATGGAGGGGCTGGCGTCTTCTACCGAGGAGCTGAAGAAGAATGTGGAGCATCATGAGAAGAAGATGGTGATGAAGAAGAAGAAGAAGAAGAAGGAGAGATTGGGGTGGATTGAATGGTTGAGAGGTTGGATGTATGTCATTCACGAGATGCTATTTCAGAGAATCGTTGCCAGCCATCTCCAGAATCCTATGCCTCTCCCTCCCATTAACGACCTTACTTGCATTGTCACCGGATCGACCAGCGGTATTGGCCGCGAGATTGCCAGGTTCGTTCATTTTTCTCGTTTCCTCTGTCTGCTTTACGAGGACGCCGGGAACTACTTACTTCCTTTCTGTTCTCGATTTCTTGTTTTGTGTAGCTCGTTGTGATTGGAATCCATTATTTCGGCTTAATTCTTTTCCGTCTCCTTCGGAATGTGGTTTCGAGCTCTTGTTCAGGTTTTAGATTTATTTGTTGCTCCAGTAATTATTTTGGTTCTTTTTGCTTTGGTTTTCAATGGAGCAGGCAACTGGCTGAATCAGGGGCACATGTTGTCATGGCAGTGAGGAATCCAAAGGCTGCTCTCGACTTGATTCAGAAGTGGCAAAATGAATGGTCTGGCAAGGGGCTTCCTCTCAATATTGAGGTATCTAAAATCCACAGTAGCTCTGCATCAAAAGAACTTTGAACTTCAATTCAGGTTCTACATCATTCTTTTTATGTTAGAAATAGTAGTTAATGCATTGTTAATAGGTGATATACATTGTGATTTTTCTAGGTAATGGAACTTGATCTTCTATCTCTAGATTCTGTCGTGAGATTTGCTGAAGCTTATAATGCTCGTATGGGACCTTTACATGTTCTTATCAACAATGCTGGAATATTTTCCATAGGAGGTTAGTAATCTTTTACTCACCTGTTGATTTATTTTTCCATTTCCTTATTGCCCGGCTTGAATCAACTAAGTTATTCATAAATGTCAGTTACTTTCTTACTGGACATTTCTTCAGTTCATGAGCTGCTAAAAGGAACTATTGTTGTCATTGAAATAGTTTGTGTTTTTTTCCATTGTAAATGCTTGTAATACTCTATTTTTAGTACATAATGCATTTTGTGGAAACTTTTTGTGATAGCTTACTTGATATGTAACACTCACCTTGCTCGTCGATTACTGCTCCTATGCTGGCGATTACTGTTCTTTTCTGTTCTAAACATTTATGCTGACTATTCCTAGGAGTGTAAATGCTTCTGAAGATCCTATGCTTGCTATTCAGAAAAGAAAGAATCTGACTATTCATTACTTTACTTTCATCGTACTGTAGTTGTGAAGCGATTACATTCCTTTGATTATAATACTATTTTTTTTTGGTAAAGAAATATGTGCCAATGTCTTGGTTTAATTTGAGTTTGTTGTCTCTAGAGCCACAAAAATTTTCTAAAGATGGTTATGAAGAGCACCTGCAAGTGAATCATTTGGCACCTGCATTGCTTTCAATATTACTCTTGCCATCCCTTATCAGAGGTTCCCCAAGCCGAATAATTAATGTGAACTCCGTTGTAAGTTTTGTGGGCACTATACAAAAGCATAGAACATGTGTTTCTGCATCGTATAATGTATTGGTACATGTTCATACATAGAAAATGGTTATCTGTATACTTTGTGTTTAGCTAATAAAGTTTATGTAATGATTTAATCTTAACTATGCATTAGTGCTCTTTTTCATTCTAAGAATAAGAAGTATATTCAGTAATGAAAATTTATATTAGCCTTTCAATATCACAATCAAGTGCATATATTGTCTGTGTGATGACAAAGAACATTTTTTTCGAAAGACAAAATAAAGATAAGCCCTGGGAAAAAATTGGAATGAAATGATTTGACTTCCATTATACACATCAGTTGCATGGTGGGTCTAGGATCGGATTTTCAATAACGACCATTTTCAATCCCTACAGCCCTGGGTTCAACTGTAAGGTGGAGTCAAATTTTTCTTGGCTATTTGCTACTAGAGATCATGTTGGCAAAGTAGATATTTCGTGTTTGCCCATTTTGATGTTTGTTTCTGTCATGTAATCACAGTTACATGCTTAATATGTAGATGCATTATGTTGGTTTTGTTGACACGGAAGACATGAATGTCGTTTCACCGAAAAGGAAATTCACAAGCTTAGTCGGATACTCTAGCAGTAAGTTGGCACAGGTATAGTTACTGCTCAACTACTAAATTCCTTCCCACTACTCATGTCCTTTTATAATTGTATTTCTTTTTTTTTTTCTTAATTTATTATTATTGTGCATTCAATTATGATATTCCATGTTCCTTCTCTCTTAGTCAATTTAATCAGTAATTTACATTTGAAACAATGGTCATATTCTGTTTAGTTATTGTTTTCCTCTTTTTAAAATGGCATTCCATGGAGAATCACTTCTCTATGGGAGTATGAATTCGTTAAGACCTTCAACAAATCAAGTTTGCTTCTATAACCTTGAAACTTTCTCTTCTATAAATTGGATGTGGCATGTTCCAGGTATCAATATGATTTTTGTTTCACTGTTTGCTACATTGTTTGACATCTTCCTGTATGTCCTTGATTCTTGCTCGTTTTGCATTATTTTAAGCAAGGATTCTCAAGCCAGCCTATTATATTAAATGAGCATTACTAATATCCTCTTTCATTCCCCCCCCATATTTGATTAGGCAGTTTGTCGATTATTAGACTATGTATTTACTGTGCATTGATAACTCACCTTTCAGTTTTCCTGTTTGATCTCTAACTTCTGGCTTATAAAAACTGTTTTTATACTGCTCTTGGGTGCCAACATTACATAGCTTGGTCTAATGGTTTCTGGATTACAGGTTATGTTTAGCAGTGTTCTTCATAAGAAGCTGCCTGCTGAATCTGGCATCAATGTGGTGTGCGTTTCACCTGGGATTGTTCACACAAATGTGGTAAGTTTTTACTTGAGGAAGTACCAGCCTTTTGGTAGCAGAAACAGGACTCTAGAATATATATATATTCAATTTTATTTGTATCATCTTGTACATTCCTTGATATGATGTGAGATTGAAGTATTCACGTATATTTCATTATCCCATTATTATCGTCAGAAGTGATAATGATGCTTAACTATTTGATGACTGAAATTATGCTTGTTACTAATGTATTTGGATGATATCTCAATAAGTGGATTGAATTTCCACTAAAATTCTCAGCAGCTTCTAAAAATTTTCAGAAATTTTTCACTGAAATCTGCTCCATCCGTGTATGGCAATTCATTTTGACTGTTAATTTCTGCACATTCTGCTTGCTTTTCATTCCAAATCACAGAATAATTTACATGATTATAGCAGAGCCTTATGTTGAAAATGACTGCTTCAAAACCCACATCCATGTTACCAAAATTATAGGCGTCTGGAATATTATATTTGCAGGATCTTATACCTTTTTGTAATATGATCAACAATATGTTTGTGCTGAGTGGTTTCACTCAGTCAGGTGGTAGTAGAATTATATCCTTTGAATGCAGTCTGATATGAACCATCACTATTTGTATTGCGTTTAATTTTGCTTATCAATGCAGGCAAGGGATCTTTCAAAAGTTGTTCAAGCTGGTTATCGCCTAATTCCTTATTTTATCTTCAGTCCTCAAGAAGGTAAGCCATTTCAAGTGATTACATTGTTTCTTGTCTCAACTAAATGAGATAATGTCAATCTTTATTCTAAAATGACGAAGTAGTTACATTTGCTAATGATTCCTTATTGCGAATGTCTCAAGTTTTTGTGGTTGAGATGCGTTCCATAAGAAAGAATCGTGTGAGAAACTTCGCGAAAATTATCAGAACACTAGAAGTCAAACTAATTCTAGAATTTCTACGAGTTGTCACTCTTTGTAGGAGTATTTGAGGAATCTTCCTGTTTAAATTAAAAAAAGAAAAATGGAAAACCAGAATCTTGTTTGATGACGACCAACCATGTTGCTTGGTTGTAAAACCTTCAGAAAGAAAGCCGAACTTGTATTTCTAATCTTGTCAAGGCCAAGCCTGCTCTTTTCCAAAGGTAGAACCTCCTTATTCCCATTAACAAGATGTTAGCTCTCGAAAAGTTCTTCGTTTTTATTCAAGGAAATGGAGAACGCTAGGTGAATAGAGATGCTGTTAGCAATCACGAACCTCCACAATGGTATGATATTGTCTACTTTGAGTATAAGCTCTTATGGTTTTGTTTTTTGTTTCCCCAAAAGGCCTCATACCATGGAGATGTATTCCTTACTTTAAACCCACGATCAACCCATTAATTAGTCGATGTGGGACTCTTCTCCCAACAATCCTCAACATATTCCCCCTCCTTGACAGAAAGAACTTGTTTCATCTGATTTTTCTGTTTAATCTTGATGAAAAAATGTTAGATTACGCTATTATTTTGTAGCATTCAAAGATGTACTTTTACCTTAACATACATGACTTTGAATTCAAATACACTCCATCATTCGCCAATTGCAGGTTCTAGAAGTACTCTCTTTGCTGCCACTGATCCTCAAGTTCCAGAGTACTGTGAACTCCTTAAAGCAGATAAATGGCCTGTTTGTGCATTTCTTGCCCAAGAATGCCGTCCAACAAATCCTTCAGAAGAGGCCCACAACGTCGAGACTGCTTACCGACTGTGGGAGAAGACGTTGGAGATGACGGGCTTGCACTCGGACGTCGTCGAGAAGCTATTAGAAGGAGATCAAATTACTTGTCGCTATGGAGCTGATTCGACAGAGGCTAACTAATGGTAAATTTCCATTCTTAGTATTTGATAGACACAAATGAATCTCACGAACGAGTCATCATACTTAACAAGAAACGAAAACGAAAACGAAGATTTTGTTGTATTATTCAGTTGTTGAATTGCCATTAACCTCTTTGGCTGGCTCGTCAAATGGATTTGTATATTGCTGCGCATTTGTGCATTCCATCACAGTACTTCGCCAGCACCTCATAATAATTACAATGCCATTTATCTTATGTATAATACAATGCCATTTCAAGCTTATGAATTTGAATATGAGAACTTTGAAAGCTTTGGAAAATACAATAATATTCGATACGACTTTGGGCATGTATAACGTTACGCTCCAATTGGCTTTATAAAACAAAAAGGAAATTATTTAAATTTATTATCGTAAAACTAAAAACATCTAACTTTATAATAAAATAAATAAATAAATGTCTTCGAAAGCTAAATTAAAAAAAAAATACTTATGATTTTATTCCTAATCTATCATAAACAATTTAAAATTGTCTCGTCTAAAATTTTTACTAGCAATATTTAATATTTATAAAATGTCGAAAATAATATTCTAACTATATATAATTTTAATAATTTAGCCAAAATTTTCCAAATATAGAGATAAATTATGGTAAATTAATAGAATAATGACAAATTTTTTAAAATTTCTAAACAAGAATAATTATAAAATAATAAATTTTAAACCTTAAATAAAAAATAAAAAAAAAAAGAAAGATATTTGAGTTATTTAAAAATCAAATTCAAAAAAATGATTTAAAATCCATCCGTTATGGGAAAATGTCGATAAAGTAGAAGAAAGCATTGGGAAAAAGATTTCTGCTTTTATTATGTGAACTTTGAAGTGTTTTTCAAACGGAAATAACCTCATCCCTTCAATCTCTCTCTCCTTCTCTTTAGCCGTTTGAATCAAAACCCTCACCCTCCAAATCTCGCCGGAATCGCCATCTCTCCGCTTATCTTCGCCTGATACACAAGCGGCGTCGGTTCAGGTAAGTTTCCACGGTATCTTCTCTACTGATCTACTTCATTTTCTTGTGAATCGTCTGCTACTCTTTGCATTTGTTTCCCGGTTACGTTACTCTCTTAATCTGTTTGTTTCTCGCTGATTTCAATCCTGTTTGGTTGCGTTTCTATGAAGAAGAATATCAACATTGTCTTCAGCTGTAGACGGTTTTCGTTTTGTGATTTTTTTTTTCTTTGATTCCTGATAATGTAATTTGGAATTTATGCACGTTCTGTTTAGCTGTAGTCCACTAGCGTTGTGTGCTCTGCAATTACCACCGGAAAACGAGGATGCCGGTTCTTAAAATCGGAACCTCCTCTCTCTCTCTCTCTCTCTCTCTATCTGTTTTCATTACTTTCAAATTATTGCTCTACCAAACAACCGAACGAAGCTACTCTTATCATTTGATTCAGCACTTGAATTGAATCGCAGCAGGTACCAAATCGTCGGAATGTAATTTAAACGTTTTGCCCCTAGGTCTAATTTAGCATCAAAGGATTTTCAGATTTGTTTGTAGTGATCCTGTGCCTATGAAAAAGATCGAAGTCAAGAAAATGTGGAAGCATTATAAAAATAACCTGGGGATTTGAGTAATACGGTTTTGCAGCTTCCGGAACCATGAATGTTGAGACAGACTTGTTGATTTGATTTGCATTTGTTTATCTCTACGCTGAAATTTTTTCGAGATCTGCGCCAATTTTTTAAAGAGAACATGATGAATTACTTTTCAACTTCCTGTTGCTCTTGCCCATACTACACTGTTTATTCCTTTTCTATTCTAAACACAGGTTAGGTTTTTGTACGGCCTGCTGCATTTATGGCGTTGGATTTTATTGGGTTTTGTGCTTTGCCAACTTGCCTGCCCCAATTACCTTATGGGCCATCCCTTTATAATTGGAACTTACATCATTACTACTGACATTCAATAAAATCACGACATAAATATTCATCTTTGTTCAACAATTTATCTCAAAATAAACCCCCATGAAGGAGTTGAAAGATAGTTTTAAATTAGTTTTAAATTGTAGTTTTGAAGTGTTCATTAAAGATGTATGTGTGTACCCTGTAATGCTTAAATCATGCGTTGCTCATCCTTGTCCTGTATTTTTTTAGATTAATATTGGCTGATGGATATGCAAAAAAATATATTGCTTTTCTGTCGGTCGTTCTAAAGTAGTGGTTTTGCACTTACTTCTGTCGGCTGATTAACCGGGAATAATACAAACCGTGTTGTCAGCTACGCGAGTGTCACTGTGGTTGGATGCACTTTGAGCGAGATGGAAATGGTGGCCCCGGAGGAAGAAGATGTTTGGACCAAGCGTACACCTTCATCTCCATCTTGTGAGAGTTTGAGCAGCAACAGAAACAGCATAACACTCGGCCCCAAATCTCCTTCATTGTTATCGTCCTCCCTCGCAGGTATCAGTGACTGTTAAACTTGAAAAATGTCTCTTTTCACTATTTTTTTTCAAACCCCATGTATCTATCTTAGGTTTTAGCTCTTTGAGATTCTATACTGAAGACCAGGGAAGTGGGGGTGGTGGTGGATAAAGCCCTAGTCTAGGGAAAAGACTTGCCTACTCACTGTTACCTACTGACTTATTTTGTAGCCATGTACAAACTTTATTACAGTAGGAGGGGTAGGTGGTTGGAGTAATTAAAGTGTGGGAGTCTTGAATTTTCGTCCCCATAATGTTTTATTCTCACTTTGTTTTTGAAATTTGAAACTGTGAAAAGCGAAGCCTCCATGTCTATAGTCCAAATCAAACCACCTTTATTGTGGGAGAGAATATATTGACCTTTGTGTTCCTTCATCCCTGAGCCATGAGCAGTCCTCAACAAATTTCCTATAAACAGCATCTTATCATTTGCCTGATTGATGCAAACCCGTGAGGACTTTGAAGTATGTGATCCTACAGCCTGTTTTGAATGAATTCAATTTTATAATATTTTGAATTGAAAGATTCAAAATAATTTGATGGAATTGAATTTTGGGGATATATGATAGAGATTGTTGTTGGATGGGTCATTCTCCTTTATAACAATGTAATGCCAAAAGAACCGTCTAGGGCGGGGAACCATGGCCTTTCTGCCCCACAATTTGACAGGAATTCAAAATTTCAAGTGAGTATTCAATTGGTATCCTGATTATTACTTGCTCCTATGTCCTTTTCTGTTCCCTTAAGCCTTATTGACCCACCATTTTTAAGCTTTTAAATGAAATGATTTGGAAATTCGGAACAAAATTAAGCCCAGTTGCCCTGTAATACCTTTTAATATAATTATGCCAAAATCATTTGTTCATTTTTTAAAGATGAATGTCACATCAATAGTTTATAGATTTCCGTTGCATATTTCAAGATTTGAATTGATTTATAATATTTTCATTCCTTATTCTATATGGCTCGCCTTGGATTTTTCTTTTATTCTCAATTCTATATAGGTGATAATTGATGCAGGTCCTTGATCAGATCTCTTTTGTTTTGGTGAAAAATTATAATTATGTAAACTATCATTAAAAAAAATGATAAAATAGGCACAATTTTCAAATACCAAAATTAAAAATCAAATAACAAATGATTATCAAATGAGTTTTAACTTTGGGTCCAACAATCGTGGTTAGAAGATCCAATTACATGATATAGCTTGTAAGTTGTCTTGCTCGTGTTGTGCTATGGCAGATATGGAGCAGAAGATGAATTTACTTGCTATGAAAAATGCTGGAGAGCACGACGCAGGAGACAGTTTTGCCGAACGTGCAGAATTTTACTACAACAAACGTCCTCAACTGCTGGCGCTTCTCCAAGAACTGTACACTGCTTACACCACCTTATCCGATCGCTACATTCAAACCATTGCCAAACGTCACAACCATCATCACAACAGGCACTCTTCTGTTACTTCAACCCTCGACTCCTTCGATGGAGTCGAAGATTCAGGGATCAGTCAAATCGAGTCCGATGCAGAGAGCTCTCTCTCCTACCAGCAAGTATCAGTTATAATACCAGCTAAAAACTATCCTATGGTATACAATGATGCCTTTGTTGCGGAGATTGTCATCAAGAATGTGGAGTATGACATTCTTATAAATGAGGTAAGCATCCTGGAAAAGCAATGTGGTGATTCATCGACGAAGATCGAGCTTCAGAAGAGTTTGCTTGAGGTTTTGGAGTCTGAAAGGCTTATATTACTGAATGAAAATGCAAGATTGGGATATAGGGTGTCTTCCTTGATGGAAGAAAACAAAGGGCTGGTAGCGGAGTCTGTGTTCATGAAACAGAAGGCGAGTGAGATGGCACGATGTATGCTGAAGCTGCGGGATGATCATAGAGCTTACCTACTCAACCAGAAAATAGAAGATCTACAGGGACAGATTCATGGGCTGGAGAAAAAGAATAGAGAGTACTATGAGAAGCTTGTGAAGATAGATAAAACAATGGTAGAGAGTATGAGTAAGAACAAAGAACACAATGGGAATGAGGTAACCTTGGAGGCGTGCTTTCAGATTAGAAAACTCAAGTCGAAGAGGCATCATTCGGGTGTCATCAACAACAGCGGCAGTGACAGAAAAAGTAACAGCGGGAGGAAGACCTACAGGTGGTGGGCAAAGGTGAAGAGCATGGACATGTTTTTATGTGGTCATAGCACCAATCCTGTGTAATAATTCCTTTTGCCTCTCTACTATACTTGGGTTGGGAAAGCCATCCCTAACTAGATATTCAGTAGCAGCTGCAGTAGTAAGATTGCCAATCCCCAATCCCTTATAAATAACTTCGTGGAAGTTTTTTGTTGGTACTGTGGCATTGGACACTAAATGTTAGTACTAGAAAGCAGTATGAAATAGTTTTAAGTTCCATCACCTTATGACACCAACTTTTATCTGCTTTTTGCTGTGGTCTAATTTGAGGAAGACAGTAAGATAATGAACAGGGAATCCCTAAACATGAAAAGCAGCAAGTTAACGAACAACAGTATATGCTTTTGGTTTACAGTACTATCTAGGAAAATGTTCAATCCCAGTGGCAAATAATGCAAGGGGAGATTTCAATGGCATTAGTCTGATGAAAGAACAAATATTATCAAGGCAAGTAATGGAAGGTGTACAAAATTGTTTGATGTTCTAATTAGATCTTCGAGATGTTCTTTAAATTTTACAAGCCTATTAAACAAACAAAAAAAAAAGGTTTTATTAGGCACAGATCTCTGATAATCTAAAGAATGGTTGAATTTGTCCACGAAGATCGTCGTGGCAGGGTCATGGGTAGGAAGTTAGCACAAGAACACTGCATTATCCGTTGGGAAAAAATTACTGAATTATGTTTAGTTGTTCTTTTTCTTCACGAAGTTCCGATTTCTTTTAGACATTTACAATTTTATGTATTTAACTGCTTATTTTTCTTGGGATCAAAATCATTCCCATGTAGAGTTATACGAATTCCCATTCAGATTTCAATGGAACTTCAAAATTGAATTAAATTTCTAGGCATTTAACCAAAGTAGGGTTTGAAAGACAATATGAGTCAGGAATTTGAAACCTGGAAACAACCTGAATGCACGACTGAATCTCGAACTGTGTCATCATTATTTTTGTTCTCAGAATTTGTTGTGTATGCACGGCACCGAGTCTCTCCTGAAATTTAGCAACTCACACCTATAGAAGAAATGATGTGCAAATATGAGAATAACATTAAACAGGCACTCTAGCAGCCCTTAACAAAATCTGACTTCAATCACAATTTGTAAAATGACGAACTCGAAAAGGGAATAACTGAAAAAGATCAGTGAGAAATTCTGATGGCAAACACTTCAGAAACTGTTCTCCGTTCGAGGTCAGTTTCAAAAAAGTCATAAAAATTTTTTTAAAAAAAACCCTGAAAATTGACCAGTTGAAGTGGTTATCTCTTTTGTTCCAGTAATGAAAACCCATATGCTTCTCATATAAAGATAAGTGAATCAATACCTTGAATGGTTCTGAAGGCGAATTGAAGGATCAAATTTTAAAGCTGTTGAATATAGCGTCGCAGCTGAATCAAAATGGTCCTTAGTTAAGAATGCGTACCTTTGCAAATGTAAGCCTGCAAAATGAAAATTAGAAAACAAATCTTGGGAACTATACGATTACATAGTTCAGACCCCATTTCTCACATCTTCTCGATTAAAAGGACAAAAAAAATAGTGATGATCAACAAAGTTGCATGTTAGCTGAATGAGGGTTCGAAAAGACCTCTAAATTACAGTTTAGAATCATCAGTCTTCAGAATTTGAACTTTTTTTCCTTACATCCAGGAGGTCCGTGGCATAAAGGTTCGTGCATCACAAAGAAGAGTTGATCCCTGAATTTACAATTATAATTGAAGGTCATGTCCAAAGTTTTCCTGTTATCCTCTGAATTTTCTCTTGCTCTTGACATCTAGAGCTTGGCACTACACAGATCTTCTTAAAATCATTTGAAATGGAAGAAATTGGAATTCTGTATACCGTAAATCTTGTCCATAAACTGATGTATCACAACCTTAGCTCTACATTTTTCTCCTTCGATAATAACTAAATTCACAATCCAGACTCATTTTAGTGTGGCAATCTAGTTATTTTCTCAAAACTAACGTCTATCTTTTGAGATGGAATGTAATGCACATGATGATTAACCAACATACTTCTCACCTAGAGCTTCATTTGCATCTTCAAGGTCCCCAGAATGGTTCCGCTGTGCTAATATCATGATAGACCTGAAATTTTTCAAAGAAGTTCTGTGTAGCTAAATTTCTGAATGCAGCTGCTTCAGTGAAGTCGAGGAACAAGAAATTTCAAGTGCAGAGATATCCGTAAACTAGAGAGATACAGGACAAATTATCAACAACATGTAGCGTTTGGAAAGAACTTAGGCGACTTAAAATTGAAGGAGATATAATTTTCAGCGCTTATTGGCACAAATTCAACTATGGTAACCAAATTTAGTATAGGACGGGGCATATAAATTGAAGCATGGCATCATATATAATGCATCATTGTGAACAAAATTTTCATACCGAATCGGAGAAAAAAGCAGAATGGAGAAGTGGTTACCAACATTGCCACTCAGTAAAAGGCGGAACAATTTTAACTGCAGGAAAAGTGGCTCGGCCTGAGAGAAATTCCCGACCTCCAATTCACTTCATCTCTCGTCCACAGAGAAAGAGCCTTCAAACTCTTACACACACCGATAGAATCACAGCCTCCACCAGACAACTGCTTTATGGCCAACGTTAGGGCCAGCGCCGCAGTTTCGTAAACAACCAATGGAGGAAGGTGCGACGCCGCTGAGAGTTCGGAGTGTCTGAAAGGAACCTTGACCGCAGCAAATGCGATTGGTGCAGACTCGAATCTCCTGGTTGTGAGAACGAATTGGAAGAGTATGATTTGGGAAGAAATGGTAGAGAAGCGCAAGGAAAGCAGAGGATATAGAGTCGCCTTCATTCCCCCATTTATTTTTGTAATCAATTGCGGGACATAACAAAACTTACGTGGCTCCTCTATTTTAAAGATTGTATTTATTCTAACACACATATATATATATATTAATCAAAATTTATCTGTTTATAATTAAATAAATGACAGGTATATGAAAATAATAATAAATAGAAATAACAATAAAGAAAAGGTAAGAAACAAATATTTAGATATTTACCTATAATAAAATATCAAATATGATACATATGATAAACTATAATTTAGTATAAATATAATATGATATATATGGTAAACTATAATTTAGTATAAATATCTTTTAACATATAGAAAATTCTCTCCATTAAATAAACAAGACTAAGGATAAAATTCTCGTTATTAGATAAACGAGATCGAGGACAAAATTGTATTTCCCGTGTCCATTCTCGCCCATTTCACCGCCCGCCCATCCCCACTTTTTTACATATAAAAAAGTGCGTATATATATATTTGTATTATCATTGCATTTTCACGACTTTCTATGAATGGACCATCGTTTTATACATATGGAGTCAATTTTCGTGTCCATTCTCGGCCACGATTTGTACGCATTGAGTCAAATAAACGTGTAGGTTATAAGTCGAGTAATAAAGAAATGATGTGAGATATGAAAAATGAGGTGAAAAAGATGGTAGAAGTATAGAAAAGTGGTGTGAGTGTGATGGTAGAAGTAGAAGGAAGTGGTGTGGGTGTGGGTGTGGGTGGAAGTGGAATAATAAAGCTGATTGATGCCATTTGTATGTATAACTTAATACTCAGCGCCGCTCCTGAGTGATGCCTGACGTGTTAGCAGCAGCCGTCCCACTTACCTCACCTCCCCCCCCCCATTGCACTTTTCAATCAACTCCTCCATCCATATTTTGCCTATAAATCTCCTCCTTGGATTAACAACTTTGATTCCACAATATCAGAGTATGGCGAGGTGGCTTTTGTATTCTAAACCAATGCGCTTACTCGCCTGCTTCCTCGTATTGCTCCTTTGGTCTGTCTCTGTCTCTTGCCGCACCGACTTTGATGAACTGTTCCAACCAAATTGGTCGCCCGATCATATCTTCATTGAGCAAGATCACGCGAACTTAACACTCGACTCTGTTTCTGGTATAAACAAACATACCATGCTTCCAAAATCCCTCTCTAAATATGTCAATTTCTAGTTTGTTATGCTTTCTTTCCATTTATTTGTTTGTTTTAGGGTGTGGATTTGAATCTAAGAAGAAGTATCTATTCGGAAAAGCCAGTGTTCAAATCAAACTAGTAGAGGGCGACTCTGCAGGGACAGTGACAGCCTTTTACGTATAGCACACGCACTTAATATCTAAACTTTAAACCAATTTACAAAAATGAAGAGAGAACTAATCTATGTGTGTGAAATTACAGATGGCATCAGAGGGACCGAACCACGATGAGCTAGATTTTGAGTTTCTGGGAAATTTATCGGGACAACCATATCTAGTTCAAACCAATGTGTATGCTAACGGCACGGGAAACAGAGAGCAAAGGCACACTCTTTGGTTTGATCCCACTACTGATTTCCACACTTACTCCCTCTTCTGGAATCGTCACTCTATAGTGTAAGTTTATGTCTCACCTTGATCACTTTTTTTTTTTTTTTTTTTTTTGG
>NW_019268530.1:4199664-4227903 GCF_002738365.1 Cucurbita moschata
TTTTTTTTTTTTTTTTTTTGTTGGAGTGACTTTCACTTCCATCTATATAATATAACATAGCAAAAAATCATGACACCCATATATGTTTTTTATTTGGGTTAAATTCTAAAACTCCTTCCTAATCTTTCAAATCAAAAGTTAGGATATTAGCATTGACAAAGAATGTTGGACGAAAAATCAAGCGTTTAAACATCATCATTACAAATTCTTAAAATGATCCCTTAGACTTTTCGTCTAACATTAACCATCAAATACTTTAAAGGTAGTTTAGGAAGCAACCATGCTCTAGTTTAATGGATGTGGAATGGAATCTCCCACTTGTAAAAGTGTTAATAAGTTAGTATTGATAGGTTTCTAGTTGACAATATTCCCATAAGAGTGTTTGAGAACAAAGAAGAAAGCGGTGTGGCATACCCCAGAAACCAAGCCATGGGCGTTAGAGGTTCCATATGGAATGCGGATGACTGGGCGACACAAGGAGGAAGAGTTAAAACCAATTGGAGCAACGCGCCATTTGTGGCTACATTTCGATCTTTTGACATTAAAGCCTGCGAATTGGAGCCAGAGGAGGATGCAGAGGCCAAGTGTGGGATGCCAAGCCAATTCTGGTGGGACAAGCCATCGTTAAGAGGGCTAACCAGGCACAAAGCACACCAACTCAAGTGGGTTCGTGCAAGGCATTTGGTATACGATTATTGCAAAGATTCTGTGAGGTTCACGGAATTACCCAGGGAATGTGCCTAACATATCATTTCATGTGCCCTTTCTAAAATGTCACAAAATTCAACTAGTTCCATTTCTGAGGCCTCTACAACCATACATAAGAACACTTTTGAATTTGTTCCTAAGCAATTTAAGGTACACAAACGAACATGGGAGAACAAATTCATACCTCTGTCTCAGTAACCACAAAGTTAAACCAAATTTCGATACTCGGCATTGAATGTATCATCATATCCCCAGTGGTAATTTTAGGAAGCAAATGCCCATGAATTGTTCTAATTGAACGTCATAAACATCCAAATAGAATGATGGATTGCAAAAATCTCTGCTGCAACTTTGTGTATACTGCGGATTAGAAGGATCATTGGAAGATTTAAGAGTATGGCAGGCATGAAACAAACACAGAAAGTACCGTTCCTCCATCATATAGAGAACAAGTTAAATTATGATAAGATTAAGAATTATCGAAATCATAAAAACTCGTCTGAAGCAATTCTAGAAGTATAAAACGGCATAAAACACTCATTCGAAAGGATCACTCCTCTAGGATGCCCGATTTTCTTCTGCAGGAGCTTCAAAAGTCTCCCCATCAACAAGTTCTGGAACATCGTCATCCTCCTCTTGTGCATTCTTTGCATCAGCACCTGCTCCAGGTGCATGCTGTTTAAACTGCTCAGCCAATTTTCTCAAGTTGTCCAAGTTGTCTGGCCCTGAGGATAATTGGATAAAAAAGACATCATTTTTAAGTTCACCAAACCAATTGAAATCTAACCGTAGGACAAAAAACTAAAGAGATGAATTACCCAATTGATTGATGATGCCAGGCAAGATGTCCTGTAATTCTGTAATTGCAAAATGCATAAATAGTTAGATCAGAAAACATTTTTCCCATGAACATCACCATATGCATGATGGACAAAATTAACAATGCTTTCGAACAGTAAGACATATAATACAAGGTTGGTACGAAGATGGGGGGTTTCAATTAGGTAGAGCTACTTAGCAGCACTAGTATAAAAGAAACGAAATAGATAACATGAAAACTAATCAAATGCATTTAAAACTAATTAGATCTAACAGGGCCCAAGAACATTATTTCCCTGTAGCCATGTTCCTACTGCCCAAAAAATTTTCCTTTTGAAGAATTAATACTCCCCAAGATGCCTCCAAAGGATGTCCAGTATATGAATTTATTATATTCAAGCACTGGAAAGAAAACAATCTGCACCAGTCACCATACTAAATTTACAACATGGTTTAACAGAGATACGTACTCTTTATTTGAGGAGAACCACTAACAACCCAGGTGTTTGCAGCAATAGATGCTTGAACTGGACAAGAAAAAAGTTAAAAGGTAACGTTACGAGTCATCAAAGAATGTAGCGCAACAAGGATGAAGTACAAAAATTGTATAAGAATTTACCCTTAGGGTTGACGAATTGGATAACAACATCGTCCTTGAAAATGTTGACCTCCTCAATAGCAGGAATGGCATTCACACCAATTCTCTTTAGGGTGCTCTGAAGCCTTTTATCATCAGTTGTGGTGGTCTTGTGAACTGCCTTCTTCTTTCTATTATCAAGAGAATGTGATTGAAAATAAAAATTCAACTGATGGAATAAAACGAGAACATCTTAAAATGAATTTCATTTTAGAAATTACAAGTTTACGACAGTTAAAACTATATATTTTATGACAAATAAAAGACAATGGGAAATGAACGACAAGAAATAACTTATCAAGTGCAAGGTAACCAAGATGGTGTCATCAGTATTCGCTATTGCATAACCTTATAGAAGAGGTGTAACTATTTAAAACTTCAAAATTGGTCAGGCCAGACTGATAAGGTTAAAGGTTATCAGATTTCAGGTAGCTCATTGTCCTCTAAAATGAAGGTCTGAAATCCAAGCTTCAATATCATCACCTTACAGGCTGAAATCGTTACAGCAATAGAACAGACAAGAGGAAAATTGCAATAAAATTACAGAATTACCTTCTCATTGTACCCTTTCCACCAGTGCGGACAGCACTGGCAATCTTCCTAAGTCTCTCCTGATCCATCTGCATGACATTAAAACAAAGTTAAAATAAATAAAAGTAAAAAAAATACCGAAGATACGAGCACGAGCAGATCCCCAATCAAAACGATATTTTTCAGAACTATCAGTTACAATAAAAATATGAATCCGAAAAGAGAATTTACCAACAAAACAACCTAACTGAGCCTGAATCATCATAAAACTCTATAACAATACTGAGTAATGACCCAGCCCTCAATCATATAAATACACCCAAAACGAAGACAGCAATCAAAATGTCGTAAAGTTCCAAAAGGCTTACAAATTATAGAACGGGATACGAACAACTACAAAACACTCGAATAAGAAATGGGACCTAAATGCAGAACAAACAAGATTGGAAAACCGTAGCGTGCAAGAAGAAGGAGAAACCGAGATGAATGAATCTACAAAACTTCGTCACAGCTTAGAAGCTCAAGCATGGGTAAAGACTGAAAAAGTCCCCGACAATAGAATCTAAGAAGCAAGGGGGAGAAGAAGAGAATAAAGATGAAACAGAGAGGTGAAGAGCGAAGAGGAGGGGGGGAGGGGGGGAGGGAGGGAGGGAATTACCTTCGGGCTAGGGTTTTGGAGTTAGGGGATAAGACTGAGGGGCTCGCGGAAGGAATAAAGACTCCCCGAACGGCGCTAACAGATTGTTTTGCCCTTTCGCTCCATATAATAAGAGGTTGCTAAAGCTACGACCCGATCCATCGAAACCAAAAATACATCTCCATCCGACGGTCCAAATATGATCTGAACAACGGACGTGTCCCATTCTAATTGGTCCCAAGAAGCACTTACGCGTCTTCCAAATTAAACAAATAAAAGATATTCTTATGGGCCTTATGGGCTCACATATAACGAGTTGGATCCGGCTCGAATAAATTTGGGCCCAGCTCAAATATATTGGCCCAAAATGCTTAATGCAAACGACCAAAATAGGTATATTATTTCAATTATTTTTTATATTTAACATCTATTTTATTATAAATTCATTTATTTTGTTTAATATAAATTATCTGATAAAAGTATAGAAAGATGGCATTGAAATTTTAAAGTTTTGGTTAGACAATAGAAAGATTTTCGATAACTTACTAAACAACTAAAATCATTCACATTTATCTTAATTGGTTTTTACCCTTGTCGAGCCAATCCGAACGTGTCGATAAAAGGGAGCGAGTTCAATCCATGGTGTCCACTTACCTTAAAAAACCCAAAACCACGTTTATATGTCAATTTTTGGTGAATTGTTGGAATAACCCATAAGGCCATCTTTCTACAAAGTGTCCATATATAACTAAAGATATGGTCATGTTCTCATGTTAGCTGGTACAAATTTGGCCTCCTATTAGACAGTGGGGGAGAACAAAACTATTAAAGGGAAAAAGAAGTGTAATTACAATCAGCTTGAACGAAAATTGCTTCAATGGTAATGGCACATGAGAGTCTACATAGATTACCATACCATACCATAAAAGTAGTTCCATTATGACCAATGCCTGCAAACAAAGAACTGCGACATGAGTGTTATGGCAAAACATAAACAAGGTGGTGAAGAATTTCAGGACCAAAAGCTTCCACAAAAATGTGAAACAAACATCAATTCATTTCATCAAATATGGAAGAATGCTAGCTATCCACAGTTATGCACTAAGATCATGAGTAATGTAAAGCAAAAGGTTACCAGCACCGCTCTCCATACCCCTCAAATTAGCCAATCTTTACATTCCTTTTTTGTAAACTGAAAAAAGAAAGTCATTTTCTACATAAACCAGTTTTCAAACCTAGGAATATGGTATGCAAATTGCACCACAATTTGCCGTTATCAATTGTAACAGTCCAAGTCCACCGCTAACAGATATTGTCCTTTCTGGAATTTCTCTTTCGGGCTTCTCCTCAAGGTTTTTAAAACGCATCAAAGAATGTTTTGTTCTCCTCTCCAACCAATGTGGAATCTCACAATCTACCCTCCTTAGGGGTTAGCATCCTCGCTGGCACAATGCCCGATATTTGGCTCTTATACCATTTATAAGAGCTCAACCCCACCGCTAACAGATATTGTCCTCTTTAGGCTTTCCTTTTCCGGATTCCTCTCAAGGTTTTTAAAACGCGTATTATTAAGAAGAGGTTTTCACACCCTTATAAAAAATGCTTCGTTGTCCTCTTCAACCAACGTGGGATCTCACGTCAACACAGGTAAGCTTTGACAGCTATTCTACTAAAAGAAAACTGGAAGAAATGGGCTTATTTACATTGAAGGATGAGAGGTGAAGAGAAGATTATCAAAGAACTAGAGAATCGTAGAAAGGATTTGGCGGGGTAGGGTGAACAAAGTAGAGATCAGGCTTCCAGTAAAGAGTTTACCCGTATCCTGATTTTAAATAACAGCACCAGTGACAACGCCCAAGATTCTATTTCTAACTACCATACCGGGCCCCTTTTTCTCCACAAGATAGAATAGAATAGACCATTCTCTAAACCCACACCCGCTGCAATAAAATGTGAGGCTATTCTGCTTTTTCACCTAAAACAAAAGGAGTATAGATGGAAAAACAAAAAGGTCAGAGGTGCCTACATCTCCAAACTTCCTTTCTTTCTTTCTTGTTCTTTCCCCTTCTTTTTTTCTGGCTTAGGCTATGCCTAAGATGAGTTACCTTGTCTGACTCGGCATATCATGTCGAGCAGGTAACATGTTTCTTCCCCCAACAAGAAAAATAAAAGATCAGTTGGATGTAATGCTATTGGGGAAGACTACCGACGAATCTAGAACATGATAATTTAAGAGCTTCTGCAGATAAATATGAGGACTTCACATGTGTTTGGCAAAGGGCAGGGATCAATCATACTCAAAATTTGAGTTTGAGTCAAGGGGGCTTCGCAGGCAATTCTGTAACTGCAGGAAGCCCAGACCCGACAAGATGATGGCCACGCACGAGACCACTTTATGGCAGTTACAGAGGATGCTTGTCATATAACCTTATTCACTAGTTACTAAGTCAGAGAGCTCCTTTGTCCCCTTTTGAGGTTAGGGTTATACCCGCAACTCCTTGCTCTTACCTTTACTACTTCACAGCTATCGTTCACATATAGTTATCATGATTTCACCTTACTCTACAAATTAACAAATTGGAGAACCATTCTTTCTAATCCTAATTTCTTCTAGAGTATGGTTAGATACATGAACTGCCTTGCTTTCGCACTTGGATGGGGACAAAAGATGTTCCTTCCAAAAGGAACAATTTAAACGCAGCTTCGTTAATTAATGAAGTTATGAACAACTGAGACCTAAGAATACAAAATCAGTAATCAAAAACAATTATCTAGGAAAGCAGGTAATGATGCAAACTGAATAATTTGCTATTCATTATGATTGGATCAAAACTTCGCCAATGAAGATCCAACTTTCTATTCTCTAACAGTATAAGACATAGAGGAAAATTGATTGTCCCCTAAGGAATTAGGCAACATATTCCTTCCTATGCATATTTATTCAAGGACTCCTAAAAGAGATGAAAACATCAGAGTAAAAAGAATCGAAGGAAGAGATTGTCCTAATAAATTCAGAATTTCTCTGAATATAAGGCACATCAAATTGGAAATCCTAACTCAAATATCCATCAAACTCAGGCGTGAAACACAAACTGCAGCCATGGAATTGCGAGAACAAATGTAGAGGCAAACCTAAAGGAAAATAGCGCGAGAAGTGACCTGATTATTTACAATAACGATCCGCTTTCTTTTTGACACGGTCATCGAGAGATTCCTCCACAGACTTCAACTTGGTATTGGAGTTGTTAGGGTCGTAACCGAACTTCTTTGTCTCCACCGGGAAGAGCTCCTCGTACTTCATACGCTTGGCCGCGTCAATAGTATACACTTCTCCGACACCGCCATCTGCACCATCCGCTGACAACAAAATCTCTCCCACGTCCGTGGGGTTCTCGTCGCCTTTACTTTTACCTTTCTTCTTCTTCTTCTTCTTCTTGTCAATAGCCTTACTGCGGGAGGCTAGGACTCCTCCCTTGAAGGTGAGCCTACCTCCTTTCGCCCCTGCAAATGGATCCGACATCGTAGCGCGTCTTCACTGTCCTTTGAAGTCAGTCCCTCGCCTGACAAGATCTTCAAGTCCCTTGATGATCACAGAGGCGGGATGAGATGATCATCATTTGGAGCACTTCCGGTTGCTTGATTCTCGCGGAGACCACGATGGATCTACGATTGGGTATCTTCTCGTTCTGTTCTTCTTGGCCCAATCGGCATAAAAGCCCTAAACCCAAAATCTTCTAGCCCATGTTGCTTTTTGAAATCTAGAAAATGGGGTGGGGGTTAATTTTCCAATTTTAAATATGGGTTAAATTACAATTACGCCCCTACAGTTGATTGAATTTATTTTTAGGATTTTATCAAATTACATGGACTACTTGCATTTAAAATCATATAAACTAAAATTTAACTTTTTCAAAATTACCGGACCAAATTTAAACTCATTCGAGATTAACCAGTGATAATACACTAACTACCATTGTAAAAATTGATAGTTTAAACCCATTCCACACTCATTTTATTTATTTTTTTTTTTTGGAAAGGCTCCCATAAATTTTGTCTTCAGTTCGAGTCATAGTTAGAAAGATTTTGTGGAGAAAGTTCAGCTAGACCTTCTCTACAGTAGACACGTTTTAAAATTGTGAGGTTCACGGTGATACATAATGGACCAAAACGGACAATATATGCTAGCAAACAAACATTGGGTTGTATCTACTAGCAGACAAACATTGGGTTGTGTGCCAACGAGAACGTTGGCCCCCAAGGGAATGGATTGTTTGACGATGGTATGTAACAAGCCAAAGTGGAAATATTTGCTAGTGATGATATGTAACAAGCCAAATGGGACAATATCTGCTAGCAGCGGACTTTGGTTGTTACAAATGATATCATAGTCAAACATCGGGTGGTGTACCAGCGAGGACACTAGGCCCCCATTAGGGAGTGGATTGTCTAACGGTGATATGTAACAGATCAAAGTGGACAATATCTGCTAGCAGCAGCAGACTTTGGTTGTTACAAATGGTATCATAGCAAAACACCGGGCGGTGTGCCAGCTAGGACATTGGGCCCCCATTAGGGAGTGGATTGTCTGACGGTGATATGTAACCGATCAAAGTGGACAATATCTGCTAGTGATGATATGTAACAGACCAAAGTGGACAATATCTGCTAGTAGCAGACTTTGGCTGTTACAAATGGTATTATAGCCAAACACCGGGCGGTGTGTCAGCGAGGATACTGGGCCTCCATTAGGGAGTAGATTGTATGACGGTGATATGTAACAGACCAAAGTGGACAATATCTGCTGCGGTAGACTTTGACTATTACAAATGTTATCATAGCTAAACATCAGGCGGTGTGCCAACAAAGACACTAGCCCCCAGTGGAAGTAGATTGTGAGATCTCACATTGGTTGAAGAGAGAAATGAAACATTTCTTATAAAAGTATGAAAGCCTCTCCCTAACAGACGCATTTTAAAACCGTGAGATTAACGACGATACGTAACGAGCAAAAGTAGACAATATCTAGTAGCAGTGTAAAAGAAGTTTCATATCGTTGGATGCATCCAAGAGACTTTGCGTGCTTCATTTTAATCCTTAATAAAATCAAATTAAAATCCAATGTGTTTTGCATGCACAACCCAATAATTTGAAAGCAATCATTTCAACTTATGCAATTCGATGATCTAGCGAGAATAACATGTCATTCAGAAATCATATGGTCAATATTAACATCATAACATGACATTTATTGTTTAAACATCACATCAAATGATCACGTCAAATATCATACATTATACAATTCATCTTACCTAACATATAGTCTCCAATAATAAATTTACTTACCTCAATTACAGTAAAAATTCATTATAAACTCGATCTAAGCTATCCACTTCTCGATGTAACTTAGGTGTATCTAAACTATCCATAACCATCATGAAATACACATAATTTACCGATTACTCGTAGATTTTATATAAACATGCTTAAAATAATCTTAAATCAAAAGTGACCTAATTTGAGGATAAACTTGCATAAACTGGGTTGAACCAGCCAAAATGGTAAAGAACCGAACGAAAAATAGGCTAAATTGATCGATTAGGGGTCGAACCGGTTAGAACCGAGGCTAAACTGGTCAAAATCAACAAACGTCAATGGGTTGAGCGAGAACCGATTAGGATCATATCGAACCAAACCAAACCAAACCACACGAACTAGATGAACTTGTTGTGCTTCTCCCTCCCTAACAGTCAGCTACGACTAACAGTCAGCTACGACAAACGAGCACGACGGCGCTTTCCCAATAACCGGGCTACCGGCGACCACCTATTCATCAGAAAGGGATGAGAGTGAGATAAAGAGAGACAAAGAGAGAGAGAAAGACACACCCTTCTCCGGTGACTTACCGACGGCGGCGACAGCAAGTGATCCGACGGAACAGGAGGCTCAACACGAGGGAGAGTTGAATGCAAGATTTAGTCTATAGTTTAATATAACATTAACTTTATCGATTATTTAATTTCAAACGTTACTATTAAAATTTAAATGTTTTGAACTAAAATTCTCATAACCCAAAACATATAGTTTCTTCCCTGAGAGCATCGGATTATAGCCATCAGCCGCCTTTTTTCTTACCATGCTTGCTCTGTCTCCCTCTTTGAAACGAAGTTCTGAAGTTCCCATTCCAACAGACAACAAAAAAAACATTCAATTTCTGTCATATATAATCGCCAACAAACGCAAATTCGTTGAAGATCATACCTGCAATCTTGAGGAACACTCCAGGAAGGCCTGGACGAAGCTTTGTGATTAACAAACTTAGACCAATCATTGAGCAAAATCCGGAGATCGTGCACTTTATTGTCGAGCCCAACGCAGCAATTGGCATGAACTGTGCACACTTTGGTGAAGTCGCGCCCCATCTGACAGAACCCGCCGAAGTTCGCGGTGTCCAGGAAGCGTATTTTGAGTCCAATTTCAGGGATTAATGGGCTGTGTTTGATTTTGTTAAGCACGTCTTGATCGTGGCGTCCTGGGAACATGGTTCTGGATTCGTACCAAAATTTGTAGAATCTTATGGTTTTTGTGTTGGATTTGACGTAGACGAAGCCGCCATTTGGTCTGTTGTTTAAATCCTCGGAGCTTCCTTTGAACGTATCGCAAGCGATTTGGAAATCGGCGTCGGGGTGGAAGTGATTGAATGGGTCTTGTAGCCACATGATGTCGGAATCCTGCGCCGACAGAGAAACTAGAACTTCTCATCATTGAATTAGAAACTGCGTTTTGAGGGGAAATTAGAGGAAGCTTACAGTGAAGACGAAGCTGAAACCCATTTCGAGAACAGAGGTGAGGAATTGAATTCTTCGCCACATCATTTTGAGGTAATCGGCGGTCATGAAATAGGCCTCGCCGGAGAAATTGGCTCCTTCGGTGTCCAATTGGTAGCAGTGAGGGTGCGAGGCCACGCAGCGTTGGTACGCTTTTGCGTCCAGACATACTATCACTAAGTGCTTCAATAGCCTCTGTGTTCCGTTTCCGGAGTGGAAGCTTTTGAGGAACAGATCAAGGAGTGAGTCCGGCTCTGCCCATGCCGCATTCAACGTTGTCAAGATTACTGTTTTATCCTCATTTGATGCTTTTGTCAGAGCTTTTTCCTGTGTTTTTTCGTCAATAATCCAAATTGAATAATAATCGTAAAACTTTACATATCTATTAGACATAAGATTTAATTAAAGGTGTTCATAGGACGATCTATCTAATCCAAACTGTAAAAGTTGGATTGAGTTAGACTCTTTCCGTTTCATTTTTAGAAAATCTAAAATTCAATTTGGTCCAAAGGTGGAATCAGCCCAATCAACTTAAAAAATATGATTCACGATCCAACCTAACTCCACTAAAACTATTATGAAAGGGAAAATATTTGGTATATAGACCATATAACTTTGAGTTATTTGAATTTTACGAGAGATGGATTAATATAATTTTTTTAAATAATTAAAAAAATGAACAACTAAACTACGCAAACCTACTCAACTCGAAAATAGATGATTTAGTAGTGAACCCGACTCTGGTCATTTAGGTCACCAACTCAATCAACCCTAAATTTTAGGTTAATTAAAAAAAATTCTCCAATTCAACCGAACCATACACATTCCATTATATATATATATATACACATACGCGCGCGCACACGAACTGAACCATCAATTATTAGCATAGAAATGGGAGGGGGAAATTTTGTTTTTACATGATTACAAAAGAATCACCCACTTTCCTTTGTAAAATCATGTCCCCTTGCCTTTCCCTAACTCCAAAATTAAAAAAATTAAAAAATAAAAAAAAAATAAAAAGTAGAATTGTTCAGATATTTAATAATTTATTACAAATGGAATAATTTTTCAGACCCTTTTTAAAAATTGGAGATCGATCCCCTCAAATTTAAAAGCATTTATCCTGGTATATAACAACTAGAGACTATATTTATTTACCATATTCACACATAATCGTTGTATACACTCTAAAGTACCACCAATCAAATTTTAACACCTAATTAATAAAAATATCTCTTAAACTTTATATTAAAAAATAAATTCACATTTATTATATTTATGTTTAGAAGTGATCGCTTAGCCAATAACGCCCACCACCTAAAAAAAGGAAAACAACAAAGAAAACATGGTAAGGCACGCGCTGGCGGTGGCAGAAGACCAGACGGCTAAAGAGCCTACCGCCAACTTTGCAATAGCAGACGCTCACACACCCACCACCATCGTCCATTATATTCACCAATAATTCAAAAAATTATAACAAAAAGTATATAAAAAATTCACAAAGAAATTCCACCTGTCGCCATCCCATTCGATGATCCTAGGATTCTCAGAATCCCGTTTGGTGAGAATTACCATTATCGGAACGAAAACAGTTCTGTTCCGTTTGATTCACAGATTCCGTTATTTGTAATCCCACCGCCCTAAAATGTAGCGGCCGATTACCAAGAAATATGAATAAAAGAGGGAAAAGTATAGAAACTAACCAGGAGAGGGTTTCTGAGAGAGGAATAGGATCGGAAAGCGCGGTAGGAGTAAGAAACGGGGAGAATGTTGAAAGGCTTAATGGCGGAGTTATATAGAACAACAAGCCCTAATATGACGCCGAAAAACGCGACGGATAGCCTCACCGTCTTCCATCGGACCAACGCCGTATGAGCACCGAACGGAGCCGCCCCGCTAGGTTGCACGTCGCCTGAGGTAGGCTTCATCGGAGGTGGATAAAGAGGAGGAGAAGAAGAAGAGACGCCGGGGAGAGGTGGTGATATTAATGTATAGGAGGAGGAGGGTTTATTTTGCCGGCTGCGCTTCTCTCTATCTCTAATTTCTTTGGTACTCCTTAATTTGTCTCTCTCTTTTTTTTTTTTTCCAATTGATTTTCATTGTATTACTATTTCTGAAGACGACTAGAATTAGAACGGGAATCTTTTTTTTTTTTTTTTCTCCTCTAATGATTTCATTTTTTTTTAATGAAATAATTATCTCGTCACAGTCACATTCATGCACCAATGGGACAATGATGGTAAGATAGTTGTGTTTAACTTAATGAGCAAGTCAATGGTAAGAAACTCAAATTTCATAGACAACATCAGTATACGCTCGAGTCTCAAGTTAGATTTGAGAGAAATGTTTTAGAAAACGTAGAAATGTGTTGAAAACAATTTTAAAAAAAGCTAAAAGCGAGTAGGGAACACGGACTTTGATAATGTATAACTTGGGTAAGAAGAATTAACAACTAATCAAATTTTCTAGAGTACATTTTAGGGTATTTTAGCCTATGACAAGTGTATGGTTTTGGTGACGGAGTCATCACCATTGTATTGACATAACAATAATAGTAAAAGTCTATTTAATAGGAAAGCAAGTAGAAAGGGATTTGAAATGGGACAAGTATAACTAGGACCTTTGTTATGGGACTACAGACCACATGCCTTGAACAAGCATACCTGTAATATTAGAGGTTAGAAAAATATTTTTAATTAATTTAATATTTAAATCCAACGGCGCTTTATTTTCGAGTTGGATTAGGCTATCATGTTGTTTCTCTTTTCTTTAAATTATTTTTAAAATTTTATTTGTTTATAACATACCTTATATTAATAATTAAAATCTTATAAATTTCAAACATCAAATATTTTACGAGTCATGATGATTAATAAAGTTACAAACGTACGTTTATTATAAAATTTATAAATATGGTTGGATCGAGTTCTAATCCTATTTTCAGGATAGTTGGGTAATTCGTCCAAAAGAATTTCAACCCGCCAATGAAATTGTCCAGAAATAAAAAGATTGTGTTAACCGGCAACCGGGTGTTTGCCTATCTGCCGGTTACCCCTGCTCTATTCTAACCCCAGTCCGAACGCTCAACCTCATTCCTTATTATAATTAACCATGATTGGTCAGTTCTTTCACAATTTCCTAGGCGATAATTCTCTCTTTATTTTTATATTAATAATAATAAATGTTATTTTTACTTTTTACTTTTTTTTATTAAAAAAAAACTTTACATCAATAAGTGCATGAAATTTTAATTTAATTTAAATATTAAATATATAATATTTATGTTGCTTTTTTTTCAATTGTTAAAAGGTAAATATTTTTATAATTAATTATTTACATTAAATATGAAGGAAAATATAGAATTTTGAATAGCCAATGAGACAAAGACAAGTGGACAACTTTCCAATAGCAATACTGCAACAAATACGCCATTGACGGTTCAAAGTTACGTGTCCCTTTTTATATAATTGGGAAAATAATTTAATAATAATGGTCAAATTCTATCATTTAACTAATATATATATATACTATATAACATATTTGGTAACATATATATATATATATGTATGTATGTATGTATAATATAATATGTAATTATGCTGACAAAACAAATTACCAAAGATGGCATCAAATTCTTTTTAAAGGATAAAATTTAAAAACCATTCCATAATATTTTCTTGGATTAGTGATGACGTCATAAAATTAATTATTAATTGACTTAAAAAAGAAATAAAAAATAAATAAACAATAAAGGAAAGAATTTATTGATGTGGGTAAATTGGTTACTGAGTGGGGTAAATTTTATTAATGTAGGTTGGCAGCCTCAAGAGGCAGTAATTATCATAATTAATTTACATAAATATAATTGAATAATTCAAAGGCTATAATGGTAAATCAACATAGGCTTGATCTACTCCAGAAATCTTGTTCAGCATAAAGTAAGCTACCAAGAGAGAGCCAGTCAAAAAGCATATTCCTTTTATGGTTTTTGATAGCCCATTGCCGCTCTGGCCCTGCTGCTGCTCCACTGAACTCCCTCCATTCCTGCTGAGTTAAAAAGCACGCTTTTAAGTTCGAATCGAGTCGGATTTGGTTAAATCATACAACTAAGGTTAAAAGATTAGAGGTTTCACACCTCCGTCCCCTATTACGTGGGAGTGGTGTTGAGTTATAAGATTACAACAGGTTATAGTTCATATTGGGTCCGTTTAATTATAGTTCAACTGGTTAAAGCATACGACTAAGGTTTAAAGATTAGAGGTTTCAAACCTCCGTCCCCTGCTATGTATGTGCAGGAGTGTTGAGTTACAAGTTATGCTTCATATTGGGTCCGTCTATGTATAGTTCAACTGGTTAAAACATACGACTAAGGTTAAAAGATTAGAGGTTTCAAACCTCCGTCCCCCTATTATGTATGTGCAGGAATGTTGAGTTATAAGATTACAACAGGTTATGCTTCATATTGGGTCCGTCTAAGTATAGTTCAACTAGTTAAAACATACGACCAAGGTTAAAAGATTAGAGATTTCAAACCTCTGCCCCTGTTGTTGAACTAAAAAAACCAAAACATTCCTATTGTATACGTGCAAGAATGTTGAGTTATAAGATCGCAACAAATTAACCAAAAGCAGATAACTTGCCTTTGTCCCAGCTGAGGCTGAGGAGCAGCCGAACCCCGGAAACGTAGCTCCGATGTCGGCTGCGGCGTCACGGTTGCTGGCAAGGTTTCTTCACTAGGGATTGGAACGTTCTTCACCTGAAACAGGATTCAGAGTGCTTAAAAGAATTGATAAGCTTAATATCATTAGATTCAAGTCTCCAATGCTTACCAATTTTCTAAACAACAGAGAGTAGAACATGTCAATGTATCTCATCTTGGCCTGTTTCTGTTCTTTGTTTAGCTGCCTCCAAAACCCATAAATCGATCCCATATTCAAAGCTTTCCTTGCATATATTTTCCAAGTGTAGCTGAAAAACAATTCTCCGTAAGTGAATATCAAGAACCCATATTATCATAAATGTTCTTTGTGGCTTAACATACCATTCATATATTCTCTGAAGGCCAGCTTCTGATATCATGTTCCAATAGCCAGAATCAGACTTGCACTTCTCAAAGAAATCAACGATCTTTTTGCTCGATTCGTCGCCGTTATTCGGATCGACATGAAAGCCCGAGACCCCGTCGACAATAATCTCAGCCGGGCCTCCTTGATTTGTTGCAAAAGTTGGCAATCCACAGTTCATTGCTTCAATGACTGTTAGGCCAAAAGCTTCATAAAGTGCAGGCTGTACAAAGGCTCCTTTTGTATCAGCAATGCACCGGTATAGCTCACCGTTACGATACCGATCGGTTTGAGCTGATATCCATCTGATTTGCCCCCTGAGTTTATATTTTTCTATCAGGGAATGCATCTTTTTTATCTCTGCAATTTCTTCCCTGTCCTTTGATTTTGATGGATCAAAGAATCCAGCCACAACCACAAGGTTTACTAAACTTCTCAGCTTCCTGTTTTTACCATACCATTCAGTTAATCCAGTAATGTTTTTTACTGTGTCAAGCCTTGCCATTGAGAAGATTATTGGTTTCTCCCTATCTGCAAGGTAACCTCTGTTCCAAAAGTTACCAAGATTAAAAGTTAAAACTGTTCTAAACATTGTCTAATCATGTTCATAGTAAAAGAGATGGATATCAATAGGCATCACTTACATGTGTTCATCATTGTTTTCTCTGCTATAAAGAAGCTCCTCGATTTCGGGATGATAATTTGTCGGTCGTTTAGAAGTCTCGGTGAACGGAAAGTAAACAGATTGATCAGCTCCAGGAGCAGCAATGTTGAATTTGGGGTCAAACACATTGATACCTGAAACTACTCTATAAAGTCCAGGCATTGTAAAGGCCTCATGGCTTTCATATTGTCCTGGCCTAGTTTTGCTGTTGGACACAGACTTGTAGTTAGCTGATAAAAGATGATATCATTCTAGAATGAATATCCAATCCAGTTGAGTTCTAACCTTCCTGAAATTTCTTGATATGTACTTGTTATAATGAAATCAGCTGCATTCATTGAGATTATATCAGCTGTGAACTGACAAGAAAAATGATACTTCGGATCGAGTTCCTTCCATTTAGCGTCCGAATCTTCGTATTTCGTCTTCTCTAAAGCGTGTGCAATGGTTCCCTGTGAGGCCAAAGAAATTCGAGAGTTTATAACGTCTAGAAACAAAAAATGTAGCGGTCTAGGTCCACTGCTAGTAGATATTGTCCTTTTTGGGCTTTCCCTTTCGGACTTCCCCTCAAGGTTTTTAAAATGCATCTGCCAGGGAGAGGTTTCCACACCCTTATAAAGGGTGTTTCGTTCTTCTCCCCAACCGATGTGGGATCTCACAATCCACCCAGGCCTAACGCTAACAGATATTGTCCTCTTTGGGTTTTCCCTTTCAGGCTTCCCCTCAAGTTTTTTAAAACGCGTTTGCTAGTGAGAGGTTTCCACATCCTTATAAAGGGTGTTTCGTTCTCCTCCACAACTGATGTGGGATCTCACAATCCACCCAGGCCCTCCGCTAGCAGATATTGTCTTCTTTGGGCTTTATCTTTCGAGCTTCCTCTCAAGGTTTTGAAAACGCATCTGCTAGGGAGAGGTTTCCACACCCTTATAAAGGGTGTTCCGTTCTCCTCCCCAACCGATGTGGGATCTCACAATCCACCCTCTCTAGGGCCTAGCGTCCTCGCTGGCACTCGTTCCTTTCTCCAATCGAAGTGGGACCCCCACCAAATCCACCCCCTCCGTGGCCCAACGTTCTTGTTGGCACACTGCCTCGTGTCTACCCCCTTCGGGAAACCACCTCCTCGTACACATCGTCCGATGTCTAGTTCTGATACCATTTGTAAAGGCTCAGGCTCACCGCTAGCAGATATTGTCCTCTTTGAACTTTCCCTTTCGAGCTTCCCCCTCAAAGTTTTTAAAACGCGTCTGCTAGGGAGAGATTTCCACACTCTTATAAAGGGTGTTTCGTTCTCCTCCTCAACCGATGTGAGATGTCACAATCCACCCAGGCCCACCACTAGCAAATATTGTCGTCTTTGGACTTTCCCTTTGGTTCCTCTCAAGGTTTTTAAAACGCGTCTGCTAGGGAGAGGTTTCCACACTCTTATAAAAAATGTTTCGTTCTCCTCCCCAACCAATGTGGAATCTCACGAAAAAAAGAAAAAAAAAGAACTAACAGGACAGATTTTCTCAAGCTTTTTGCTCTTTTCTTCCTGACCTGTGTGATTCCAAGTTTCTTAGCCATCAAAGAAGCAACCAAGTTTCCATCAGTGTAGTTTCCAATGATGAGGTCTGGTTTGCAGTTCATAACTTCAAGGATCTTATGAGTAGCATCCTGGAAATCATCCATAGAGAAGTGGGGGATAAGTCAATAGAAAATTAATGAACTTATAAGGCAAAATGAAAGAAAGTTCAAAGTCGAATGCCTTGACGAATCTCTCTAAGTAAGGATAGACGTCGAAACGTGAAATCCATCGACGAAGAACGCCATTCTGTGTGGAGAATGGGACTCTAAGAATGTGAGAATGCTTTGTGTTTTCAATAGACTCGTATTCGACATTGCACGTCGTCCCTCGTGCATCGGGTATCAATCTTGTCACCTAAATGTATCAGTTTTAACACAGATTAAACCATAAGGGACAGGACAATGTTGTGAGCTTATGCCTACAAACAAACAAACAAACATACCACAAGAATCTGAGGCTTAGCTTGCAGGCCTTGCTGCTCAATTCTATGCACCAATTCTTCTTCCAAAGCTCTCACTTGGTCCAAAATGTACACAACCTAAGCATTTTTGTGGCCTACAAACTTGTCAGGAACAGACCATATTGTAATGCTGAAATAAACATATATGATCAAATTCCAACCTGACCACCGGTGTCGGGCAAACCGAGCACGCCCGCCTGGCCGAAGTAACCGTGGGGCGAAAAGATTACAACGTTCAACGTCGTTGGAAGCTTGCTAAACAGGAACTCCACTTTTACTGGATCAGGTGCTTGCAGGACCTCAGAAAGGATTAACATTGTTTCTCTGACACTCTCTGAAGTACTTCCCCATCCTTTCTCAAATCCCCATCCTTGCAGCCTGTGAACATGAACATTAAGGGAAAAGAAACACAAAATCCAATGTTCTTGGAAAAGGAATACAGATTTTTGGTTACTTGTGATTAAATTCTTCATATGGTGTGTCTTTTGGCAGTGAAGATAGATATAGTTGAGCAACAAACAATGCAGATTGAAGCTTGGAAACGCTGCTAAGTTTCTTATTGATCATAAGGCTCTGCAAGATTTAGATTCAAAAATCATAATTTCTTGAATTGGGTTGTCATGGTTTTGGTAAAGATTTGAACTTTTCCTAGAACTGGATGATGTTCATAATTCATACCTCTCCACGATGGTGAAGAGCCTGCAAATAAGCAACAAGTTCCTTAACATTCTGTTTATTCTCACCAAACCTTGAGCTGATGAACTTCGAGATCAAACCGACTCCGTTCCCGATCGACGACTGGAGGCTCAAACGAGGGGCACTGAATTCAGTGGCTCCAAAATCTATCTCTAGAGCATGTTCATCATTAGCCCTGATGATCATAGTTCAAAATTACTACCCATAACCCAATGCAACAGAACTATTTGTAGACTGAGTACTAACCAATTCTCATCAAAGATGGCTTCCTTAAACTTCAAGTACTCTGAAGCAGTAAGGTCTTCTACTCCCAAACTTACAGCATTCACCTTAACAAACTCCCAGAAACCGGGGCTCGGCCTCACGGCTAGAGCGACATTCGGAGGAACAACGGCGGCCTCCTGCATAATACTAGCTATCAACATCAATGCTACTTTGAAGCAGAGAGAGTTTGAATGTTACCTGAGTTTTACTTAGAACATAGCCAAGAGAGCCTTCCAAAACATGGCTCATCTCATGTGTATCTTCAATTGTTAGCTCAATATCCTTCATCAAATCTTGACATTTCATCAACCTCTTCCCATGTTCAACAAACCTATGCAGTTCATATGGATTAAGATAAGATCATATCTAAAAAAGGTTGCAAAAGAGGAAGTGTTTACCTGCCAAAGCATTTCTTCATTGGGTTATGGGATTTTCTCAATGCATCGCTTAGAGTGTCGGAAATTGGTGAATCTAATCTCTTCAGGCTGGCTGTTGCAAACGCCATTTGTTCCAATAATTTGGGAATGAACTGATAATTGCGCTGTTTCTGCCTGCCTTGTGATTTGTTTGGGGTATATATAGATAGATAGATAGATATATATGTATAAAGAGCTGAAATAGAATGAAGAGAGGAACATTTGTGATGTCTGAATGATTGAAAGCAAGAAAGGAATTGAAAATGTGGGAAGTTATTTAAGAAGAGGAGGAAAAGAACTTAAACAAACATTCATTTAGTTTCATTGTGTTTTTTTGTTAAAATTGGTGGGTTTTATTATTCTTTTCTTCTTTCACTTCCATAATTACACCAACATAAGAATCTTAAGATACTATACAAATTTTAGGCTTTTGGAATCAACAAATATTTAGAAGCCGAGAATGAAAACAAATTTTAGAGTTAATATCCATTTTTTTTATATTTAAAAATGTTCCTATAAAGATTATGGAGTTAGGGTTATAGAAATTTGATGCAAGAATAATTATCAATTAGTTATATTGTAATCTTGGTCGATGATTCGTGTTGTTTATTTGAGTTTAATTATACTCACGTTGATATTAAATCTAGTACAATAATTATAATAAATTAGTTTTGGTAATTACCATTAATATATATTCTTTTCCAAACAAAATTACAATGGATTGGATTTGTTGGAAAGATCATTTATATTTTGAATTTAATGGGTACTTAACTAGTGGAATATGTTCAAAAGCCGTTAAATATTATATATTAGAGATATCCACGAGAATTTTTTTCCTTATATAGATTTTGAAAATAATATTTTATAAGCAAGGATATAATATTATAGAGGTAGGGTGAGAATTTAAACAAGTCAGGATGACGATGAAGAATATAATTTTAATCATTGATTTCGTTTATCTAATAGAGAAAATTCACTTTCCATCTTTATTCCCTATTTAATGAGAGGTTCTCTGCTTCATTTATATGAGTCCCCACAAAGCTCTGATTCTAGGCATTAAATAAACTATATAAACACACATTTGGGCATCAATTACTAAATGTGAAAATTTTATAATTAAAAAAACTTAGCTTCAATTTGAAGAATAGGGACTACTACTACGAGCCAAGATGACAAACCAAATAAAGCTAGTAATTTGCTTTAGCTTTAGGACACATAACAATAAATTGAATTTCATAAAATTGAAAACTGACTATTAGGATGAATTCGATATATTGGATGATAGTAGGCCTGATTTATTGTTTAAGCTAATTCGTCTTTTGATCGATGGCAAACATAATTGGTACGAAAATTTCCATAAAAAACAATAAAAGCAATATCATGACTTGCACGGGAGATTTCTCAAGCATCTAGAATTCTCTTATTTGAAAAGAGAAAAAGAAAATTTGAGTATTTAATTTCATATCGTGGTCGAGAATGCAAAACACACGAATCTATAACTATCATGATTGATGGGACCTAAATAAACAATATAGTTCAACATAGCATGCAAACTCATACCACACGACTTACATGAAAACTAAATTGAAAATGCAAAGAATCGTTGAATCACACCAGATGTCAGGGAAAGATGTTGTGAACTAAACCTAAACCAAGCGAAATTGTGCGAAACCAAGATAACAAAAGTGAACCCAACCCAAAATATACTGAACCAATTGAAGCTTTGTGAACTTGTAAACAATCGAACACGAAACTGGGTCACCCACACAAGCTTGCCTGCATCTCCTCTGGCGGTGTACTAGTAACCCAGTTTCATGGTTGATCGTTTATAAGTTCACAAGGTTTCCATCGGTTCGGTATATTTTGGGTCAGGGTTCAATTCTGTTTATCTTGGTTATTGCATATTTAATCTCACTACTTTCTCAACTTGACTCTTACCTATGGATCCTTCCCTCCTACCTATCTAATACACATTGCTACCCAAAAAAAACGTCCGACCACCCCACCATATCCTACTTGTGTTTGTACGTCTAAGACTGCTTACTGTCTGTCTATCCTAATTAAAATATAACCAACATGGGATAAAAAATTGGGTGAGAGGTTAGATCTCCAAGAAAACTGTTAAAAAGCATCAACCAGTCAATATATATAGAACACTAAGCCACAAACATCCCTCCAGATGATGATTAAACCAATCCAAGCAGGAAAAAAAAATAGTTTCTGAAGCTGTGTTTAACATCATACCTCCTCAAATGGACGGCAAAGCATGGCATCGAAGAGACCACCATGAGCCCCCAATGCGAGTTAACCACACAAAATAACATGTACTAGAGTTTAATCACACGAGTACTGCAAGACTTCAAGACCACTTCGAGTGAAACCCGTGGTAGTAGTAGAGTAGTAGTGGTAGTAAATAAAAACAGGCCAGGAGGCCACCTCATATATAGTCGCACTTCAACAATAGAACATAACCCTCTTAACATTCTCTTTGAGAGCTGGCAAAGGTCGAACTGCAGCATTCATACTTGGAGACCGTGTACTGCGAGCGCCACTAACGCCACCACGTCCAGCAGCAGCATCACTGCTGATTGATCCAATATCAGAGGTTTCAGGTTCCATATAAAAGCGAGCTCGGAATGCAGCAAGATGAGCATAGTACGCTGGGGGCACTGCCAAAGGTTTTACACCAATTTAATTAAAAAAAAAACCATGGAGAAGTGGAGATGGTTGAGCAAAACAAATTCAAATCAAATCACTGAGAAACTTACCAATGGAAACAGAGCGAGTACACCTTGCATACCTGCAGAAGTTGAAAATATGGTATTAATGCAATCCCATAATTAGAAAAAAGCTTGGTTTGTAATTTGTTAAGGCAGGCAGGCCAGATTAGTACGAAATACTCGAGAATGTTATGAGGAATTTGCAAAAAGTGTAACTCACGTATAACAAAGGTTATTTGTTAGAGTCTGCAATCCGTCAGCTGTGAACTTATTTTCATCCCACAGAACATGGTAATGAGCAGGACGACTTGTACCCTGGAAAACAAGTATAATTCTTCATCCCCGCATATACATCTTTAAACGGTAAAATATTTCATAAAAAATAATTATATACCTGGATTCCAGCATGGCTGCAAAGGTAGAAGTCAAATTCCGTAGGATGACAAATTTTGGAGTCGACAACCGTACCTGGCATGTCCGTCAGCAGAGTAAGAAAAAATCACTTTTAAAAACAAAAATAGATCAATGACAATAAATTAATAAAGGTTGCTTGAATAATCAAATCAAATCTTCTGAACTACCCAGTTCATTTTCTAGTCGGTAATATGCATCAATTTGCAAGGTAAATATCTTTTAGAATAGCTTTAATTATGGGAGTTTGTAGTTGAATTGAGTTCATAATGCTAAGCTAGTAGTTTCTCTAAATTCCCCACCAACTTCTACTTCAATATTATTCAAATGTCAAAAAAAAAAAAAAAAAATCAACAAATTCTTAACCCAATGGGTTGGCTATATACTGTACTTTACCAGGTAATATATTCCCACTCTTGTCGACTGCATGGCGATCAGAATGGTTATTAGCAAACAACCTAGTGTGATGACGCTTCTGTACCACGACGAAAGTCACTGGAGGTTGGTAGTTTGGTTCCAAAGAAGCACAAGCCTAAAAACAGATTGATTCAAATTAAAAAATATATCACATATTCATTAAATTTCAAACCAGCAATATCTAAAATCATTTTGAAGTTGCACCAACGCAGGCATATCTCTTTACCTTTCTAATGGCATCCAGCTCATGTAACAAAACTTGGTAGAATTGTCCTTCACTAACACCATCCCTGAAAAATAAGATTTTTGTATAGACATCAGATAAACAATAAATGAAAATAATGGTTTATTCACGGCTGGACTGTTGATAATAAATAAAAATAAAATACCGGTAAAATATGATGCGTTGAGGTTTCTGTCCAGTTGCTCTACGGAAGGAGATGAGGAGTTCCCTGCGTTACCAAGAGAGAAATGGTCAATAAATAACGATAACAGTTTATTGAGACAAGTTCAATGTGCGGCAGAGGATAAAAGCGCTAAAAATCAAGTTCAAAAGTCGTACTTGATCATTCCACCCGTCACTGTCCCCCTCACAGGATCCTGCCATGTTTTGAAAAGATCTTGAATAAGCTCTTGCCTATGGGCTTGAGCACTGACCAAACCAGCATATTTTGTAACTTCCGGCCAATCTTGAGAAGCCACAACCTATTATCAAATTTGCGCAAAGTTTAGAAGTGGCTTATATTACACAAGTTGCATATAGTTTACTATTAAAAAAATGTTGCAAAATGATCATACAGCAGCAATGGATGGACTTGAGTCTTCCCCTGGGTGCGGATGGGTTACGTCAGCACCAAATATAATGGTCGGCCGGTCACTAACCAAGGGTATGTTCCTAGATAATGCATCAACGAGTACTGTATTCCTTCCCCCAACCTTAACATTTATTTTTAAGGCCACGTTGGCCAAATATTGTTTACTCATTTTAAAGACATGTTTAGTCAAACAGCACTGGGAAACAAGCCCAAGATCTGTTTCACAGATACGTTTTAAATCACCTGCAAAAATTATAATGAAAAAAATAGTAAATAACAAAGACAGTATTCCAATTTTTTTTATAAAAAGTATATAGTATTTCAATTGGCATATTACCATAGAGAGATCCGTTGTTATCTGGCAAAACAACAATAAGCAGATCAAGTTCCTTGCCCTGGGGTCGGAGAATGCTCATTGCATCAT
This sequence comes from Cucurbita moschata, assembly GCF_002738365.1. NCBI lineage: Eukaryota > Viridiplantae > Streptophyta > Magnoliopsida > Cucurbitales > Cucurbitaceae > Cucurbita > Cucurbita moschata. Next base: position 4,223,738 of record NW_019268530.1, read on the forward strand.
GGTACCGAGTTTTAAGGGCCTTTTCCACGTGATCAGGACGGGCAAAAATAGGAGGAAGCACTGGTTCTGGATTGAAAGCCTACACACATCATAGAAAGCTTTACATTAAAAAATTTCAATGTTAACCTCACCAAGTATTAAAGGAAATAAATTGATTTAAAAGAATCAAGGTTACTACCATGCCAGAGATGTAACACATTTGAGCCAGTTCATAACAAAACCTGCTAGTGACACTCTCTTGCACAGAGCGAGAGAAATTTACACACATCCAGTTGTTTACAGTACCACCATTGAACATTTTCTGCAATAATTCATAATCAACAAAGGAGAAAAGGTCAAATTATCTCTCATAATAAACTCTGGAAGTCACCCAATGACAATCATCCAGCATAATAGTGAAGTGAAGACGATACAAGCAAGCATTTCAAGATGACTTATCAACAGCAGACAAGTGACATGTCTCTTCGAACAAGCTTACCTACCTACCATGGACAAAGAATCTGGAAATTTTTAGTCTAGACAAATGGGTCATCCCATGTATTGTACGTTAAAAAATTGTCCATGACTGTAGCATTCCAAAAGTCCTTATAGCAAATAATGTTTTTTTTATGCTTCACTTATAGCATTCCAAAACAGGAAACAAAAGTCCTGTTTGAGAGCCATTTGATTTTGGGTTTTTGAAAATTAAGCTTATAAACACTTAATCTACCTGTAAGTTTTATAAGTTTTTGTTATCTACTTCATACCAATGTTTTCAAAAAACAAGCCTAAGTTTTAAAAACTAAAAAAAGTCTTTTAAAACTTGTTTTTCTTTCTACTAAAAATTAAAATGTTTAGTAAACACAAGAATGAAAACCATTTAGCAAAATCGGGAAAAATAAGAGAAAGGGGAGAGAGGAAAAAAAAAAGTTAAAACTGAATATTAACCACCTTGAATCAATTGTAAGAAAATTTCAAACTAATATAATATTAAATCAACAACAGGATTTACCTTATTCATCATGTTCCACTGTCCAACTTGTGGCAAGCAATTTTTTTCTCTGCCTGTGTCATGATATTTTAGCTGCAAAAGCACGAAATTATCATACATATGATATGATATCACAGAAATCAGACACCAATCTCAGCTCAATTATAGTAAAATTAGGATACATTACCCATGGTGGAGGAAGAATACGAGCTTCAACAGAAGCAAGCTTCTCACTTATCTTAATTCCAAACTCCTTTGCATATGGATCGTTATGATATGCATTATGACGTACTGTCTGTAATTAAAAGAATGTTAGCACGTACATAATGCTCTACCAGAATGAAGAATAACTATAACTCTAAAATTAATAAACAAGCAAGGTAATAAGAAAACAGAACTTATATTTAGAGGAAAAATGATAAATACAGCAATTGAGATCCATGTAATTACACCCAACTAAACAAATTAGGCTTCAAAGATGAAAATTATTCCAGGACCTGCATAATGTCTGCCTCTCTATCGTGTGGTCGTTGGCATGTAACCTTGAGCAGAGCAGTTATCTGTCTCTCGTTGAGCCGTTTGGAATACCTCTGTCCTTCAACAATCTTACATACCTGAATCAAAAACATTTTTAATGTTAAAGATCATATATATATTTTGGGGCACATCAGCAAAAATTATAGATACCAAATATTCAACCAGTAGAGTATAAGTAGAAACATTACTTCCATCGGTAGATAGTTAGGTCTCTGCTGGTTCCCTACTTGAAGACAAGGCCACTGAGTATGTTGAATAACAAACCCATACGTTTCATAGAAGTACTCCACCACCGATTTCATAGTACCTCTTTCATCAACCGGGAAACTAGAACCAATATAAGTATAAGAGATGAAGTTCAACATATATAAACTTGGTTAAGAAAAGATTTTTAATTAAAGTTACAATTATCACTTACGTTAGCTCCCGCGTTGCTTGTGATGTCAATCCAGAAATGCGATATTTTCTGCGCATATTCCCACGGTGTGTCACTTCAACCTTGACACCTCGAAGAGCCTTCTTTATCTATAAGTACTTTGAAAATTAAAGCATATCCCTCCAATAGAAATTTCAATATCATGACATGTCTTACCAGAACAAAATTAGGTAAAAGAACTGAAAATAGTTCTAGTACTCTTAACAAGCTAGTAAAATAAAATATCATAACCTAAACAGCAAGAAGCATCCAACCTTAACACGGTCCGCATCAGATAATGGTCTGGATGACATATCGCGGTTGAGAAGCTGAGTCACAAAGTCGATAACAGGCAAAGGCTCTATGAAAGCAGTAGATGACATATCTGCATCCATTAGTGAATGGTCACTTCACTGAAATAAAACATGAAGGGAAAAACATAAACTGAAAAAAATAATCTCCACCCATACCTTCCAATTATGGAAAACATAAAAGAGAGAGAGAGAGAGAGAGAGAGAGAGTGGGGCTGATACCAATATTTAGAGAGAGCCCCATTTGAGTAGGACGGATACTCTGATAAAAGCCACGCCAGCTTTCCAGCCCCTCACCCAGTGTCTGACGTCTACCAAGGTTTGGAGAGTAAAATGATCGGCCCACAGGGGAATACCTAGAAGAACATAACAATTCCATTTATGAATCAATCAACAAACCAAATATCCAGTGACAAAGGTGTAGAGTAATAGTCATGCCTTGAAGTAGGCAATTCGCGTAAAACAATATCCAGAACTTGAAGGGCTTCCTGAGGGGCATCAGCCTGTCTGCCTTGAAGAAAGAGTCCTAAATGGTGTAGATCAGCACGAGCAGCAAATTTGATTACGACTTTAAATTCTTTCTCCCGCCTACACCAAGAGTAAATAATAGAAAATTATGGAAAGAACTAAGAGCAGACAATAGAATTCAAACAAGGAAGAGGGTAAGGCACCTTTGTCCTCCTGATCCATCTTCCTCGTCAAAAAGAGTTATTCTAAACTCATTTGATATGAAAGGAAGAGGACCAGCAGTGTATAAACTTTTTCTTCCATCATAGGCAGGAAGACGATCTCCAAGGTGAGAGACCTTGTATAACTTCACCAGCTGCTCCATTACAGCTCGACTATAGACACGCGAAGTGACTTCTGGCGTAATAGTAACCTACTTGCAGCAAAAAAATGCCAGTGTAGGATTAAAATAAAAAACATAAGCAGCAGAAAATAAAAAATATGAACAGTACAGAAGAGAATGCCCACATCATACTGATGAAGATCTTTATCTGGAAGCTCCGCAAAGAAGTGGTTAGCCTTGACAATACACCTTGTGCCAGTGCTACCCTTTCCAGGTCTCAGAGGGAATCTCATAGATTTACTAGACGGCGGTGCAGGTTGAATTGCTTGGCTTTGATCAGATTCCTGCTGAATGGAAATCTGCTGAAATTGTTGTTCTAACAATGAGGTATCAGGTGGGTGGGAGGAAGAACTCGCCACAGATGAGATTGGCTGAGTCACCCCACCTTGATACACTGGGGTTGCTTGGTGCAGCTCGGGAACTGATGGCCTGGATGGGCCACCAGAAGAAGGTCCTCCCCCAATGCCACCACTACCCATGCCACCGCGATTACCACCACCATAGTTACTGCGTCCTCCATGCTGATATTGCCCACCTCTACCCCTTCCTTGGTAATCAGGAGGTCCTCCATAGTGCTGATGTTGAGACGTCCCTCGGCCACGACCACCACCTTGACCTCCACGTCCCCCTTGAGAAGCCCAGCCTCTCCCCCCACCCTGGTATGCACTGCCACTATGTTGCTGTGGGAAGTCTCTCCTTTCAGCAAATCCTTGGGAGCCACGGCCACCAACGTCCTGAGACTCTGATCTCTCACCACCACCTTCAGTTCTCTTCTTCCTCCCCATGATCCCTAAAAGAAAAAATAATGAAGAGTTGAAGCCTGGGAAGTTAGAATTGATAAATGATGATTAAAAAAACCGCGATCATTTTATCAAGGCATACTTATTATTGATAGAGAAAATAAGAGAACAAAAATAAATATAAACATCACAAGGAAATAAACATAAACATCCAAGAGGAACCCTACACAATCCGAGTAAAAATGTTCTCCATTTCTTTAAAACAACATACAAAATAACGAAAACTAAAAAACATCTATGCGGAGATTTTAGGGGGGGGGGGGGGGAATCAAACAAAGAACAA